>NC_054559.1:12651146-12951146 GCF_017654505.1 Polyodon spathula
CAAACAGTATGGAGTAAAGGATATTTAAAGACAGCCCGAAACCAAACAATTTTTGGAGCATTTTTAACTGGCACATCTACCTATTAAATTTTGTTAACCGCAAAACTTAAGTCTAAATGTAATACATCAAACATCATAATTATGACTAACACAAGACAAAATATATATATATATATATATATATATATATATATATATATATATATATATATATATATATAATATATATATACATAAAGAAGCATGATTTGGTTTGGTTCTTAATGGGATAAGGGTTTATTAATGTTTTGGTTTTGCTGACGCTCATTGCTAATGAACATGGACAGTGTGCCAATACCGAAATTCAGAACCCACGTCAACCAGACAAGCCAAATGCATGTGCGGATGTAACCAACGCCGCTGTATTGAGCTTCTGCGTAATTGCTTTGAAATTATCTGACATCTATTGCCCCAATAGCTCAAACACGGCTGAATAAAAATGAGCTGATGTGGATGAAGTGATTGATTGTTAATGGACAGTGAAGGTTGAATGAATACTGCAGTTCCCCGCCTGTCACAGAGTTCGGGGCACCAAACAATAGGCATGTTGAGAAGTGGCTTTTGTTCTATTCAAAAAGCTCCGTTTTATAACTATGTCATCATTACATTTTTGTAAGACTCACGAAGCATGTATATAGATAACATAGCAAGAATTGGCTATAATAGCATAGATACCATAGCAAGAACTGGCTATAATAACTACCACTGACAGGATCCCAATATGAATCTCCACTAGCACACACGTTTGGCTTTTATTTATTTATAACTTCAGGTCTTTGAAAGCTTCTAAAAATATCTCTGAATCTTAAGCAAACATTTTATATGATGTAATGTCTTAGGCAATTGACTTGTGAGATCATTAATATAATATGATGCGGGGGTACTTTATAATACAAAATTGGGTTTGCATCAAATCTACTAGATTAAAATCTCATATTATGTATACCTATGCAGATGTATTCTCTTGAAATAAAAGAACAAAGATTTAGCAAAATGATGAATGGACATTATTTTCAAGGAAATTAATTCTGCATGAATCCCACAAGCACGTTACATCTGTGGACCTCTAGACACTGGTGTATAAAGAGCACAAACCTGTGTTTATTTGCATAACATGATGGTTCATTTCCACCTTTGCACAAAAATGGGTGCTTTGTCCCTGCTGAAACGTCTGTAATTAAACACAAATTAAATCTGTACACATGTGTAGTACAAATTGCCTTATGAATAAGAAGCTTAGATTACACTTTAAAGCAGAGAAGCTAATTCATACATTGCTGACCATGTTTTTAATTCATTGAGTAACATGCACAACCATCATCTGAAAATGATTACCATGGTTTTGTAATGGTTAACAATGGTAAATAAGGACTGACTGTGTTTAACATGCAGTTACATGACTTACACACAATAAAAATAGCTGGGTTATCAGTAAAGCCTTGTGAATGGTAAATAGTGCTTTGATTGAAACTCTTTGGTGGTTACTGCATTGATTGAAACTTGATTTGTTTGCTGTAGGCATGTGTCAGTCAAATGATTTGTCCTGGTATTGTAATTTTTTACCTAGATAAATACAGTACAGTATGAACTTTACATCATTGTATCAAAGGAGCTCTTGTATGTTGCTATGTACTGTATAGGCTGTGCAGACAGTTCCTCCTTGAGATGTGATATTTGGAGGTACACTACTGCCATACAATTTTTGTTTGTCTGTTTGTATTTTAAATATTATTATGAAATTAAGGAACAAAAGATTCTATGCACAATAAAAGGGGACATGTAAACATTTGCTCTTTAAAAATAAAAAATAAAATCCTGTAGGCTAAACAATTTTAATAGAAACCATTAGGAAGTGACATTCTAAGGAGGAACATGCTCTTCACAGTTGCGTATGGACTGTGTTTCCTGTGATGAGCTAGATGGAACAGGATCACCATATGAATCTGTAATGGGCTGCTCTGTGAGAGCTGGGGAGGCTTCGATTTCTCTCTGGCTGCATAATGTGGACTCAGTGTGTTTAGCAGCCCTTTCCACTGATAGTTTGAGTCCTTACATACTCTAATGTTAGGGCTATCTAGCACCCTCCCCTTTAAGGTTCAGTGGATCTAACAGGAAATTTAAATGGTACTTTAATTGTTGTTTTGTTTGACCTCTTTTTCGCTTCAGTCGAATCATTGCTTTTTCTGTTGTAATCACCAAGGTGCATTTTTCCTATTTCTTTTTTAGATTTGAAACATACACTCTGTTACAGAACAGTTTTTGTAATGATGCAATTACTATTAAGGCAACACAAATACTGTATAAGAAGAGATGGCAAAATTACATATTTTGGTCTCTTCCTTTGTTTTCATTAACACAAGATATAACCAAAAGGAAACATTAGCAACACTATATTACCAGCAAAGGCAGCCAAATGGATTTGGAACAGCTTGATAGCACCCTGGTGCTGGAACCCAGGTGCTGGAACTGTAATGGAATGTCAGTGTTTATTGGTCCATACAAATCATATCATTGGAGTACTACTATATACAAATAAGAAACATTTACCCCCAATGTACTATAATTGGATCATAGTGCTACTATTGCCCCTTAGCACAGAATCATTTCATTGCCATTGTAATCCACTGCATTGAAATTACATCATTCAGACAGAAGACATTATTGTCAAGGCTTTTACAGTACATGTTTTTCTTACTCTTTGTGTCTTATGAAAATGAACATGATAAGGGGCATTGTAAATGCAGATCATCTGTAGAATTCTAACCTTTCATTAAAGTGGCCTTTATATTCAATATCAAAAAGACTCAAATTCTAGTTCCACGAAAGACGAACACACCCACATGTGCATTGTCATTGTTACATCCATGTTTCAATCAGCCTCCAATTCCATTCTCTTCTTCATTGATGCCTACTATACCTGTCTGTCTCCTAACCAAACAGGAATAAATAACTTAACCCAGGGCTATATATAGAAATGATTGTTAGAGGCGAAATTGTATCCTCTCGCAGTTCGGAAAAATTTTAACATAACAATAACAATAGCAGTGCAGAAGCTGAAGGGCAGTGTTAGCACAGGTACTGCACAATGGGACGAGACAGTGGTAGAATAATACCACAGTGGTAACTTCAAGTTTTGATTTATCAACAGTATGAACCATTACACTGGCTATCCATAGCAGTACCATCAAAATGGTAGCGCAGTTTGAAATAAATATACAACAATACATACAGCAGTACAAAGGGATGTTTGCCAGCATGTTAATGCCTCGGACAGTCTTCATCCAGACTCTTCAATAATAAAAGAAAACTAGAATAAAAGAAGTAACAGAAATTATTTTAAATAAGAACTTCCACTAATAAAATGGAAATGCTAGTGTTTGTTTTCTTCCTTCATATTCCTGTTCTAACCCCAGTGTCTATAGCAGGTATGGACTGACTGACCTAAACCATAACTCTGGATACTGGACCCCAATGGTAAGGAAATTGAGAACTACCACGTCATGTCACAGCAAAACAGGGATGGAGGCCTAAACCCTGTGTACCATCACTCCGTGACCCTGGAAACGGACAGCGGGTGCGTCCTGCCTCACATTACACTTCATCATTTCACACAGTATTGAGTCTTCATTGTCCTCTCGCTGTTGACTCAGACTTACTTTCTATGCAAATTTAGTTTTCACAGATTTAAGCCTTGAATGCTGTTGATATTATAAAAAACAGGATTTTTTTTTATCCTCACAGCGTCTCAGCGCTACTTGAGTATACCCGACCCCCAAGTCGCTCATCTCTAACCAGTAGACCTCATTGCTTCTCAGTTTCTCAGCTCTAACTACTGGGCCTCATTGCCTCCCTGTCTCTTATTTCTGGCAACTAGGCCATGGTGCCTCCCAGTCATGTCTCAGTGTTTTCTCTTTTATCTCTCTGCAGCTCACCTCGGAGGTCACAGCAGCAGAACCCCTATGCGAGCGAAGACTTCAGGCCACGGTGGGGCGGGGGGCCGGCAAGGAGGGATGGCCCAGAGGTGTTGCCCCCCTACGATATTGAGTGGAGACGCAGGGACACCACAGAGACCATCCCAATGAGACCCCTGCCATCTGAACAGGGCTTTGGCAGACCATACCCTTCCACTTCCTTAATAAACACACAGAAAATAAAAGGTTGAACAAACAAAAACACTTAACAAAATAATCGGCGCGGTGGCCAAAACAGAATAGACAAAACAGACTGCGGACGAACACTAAACAAGTATCGTGCTGGCCCTCCAGCGCGGTAGCAATTGTTAATTCTTCTTAACTTTATAAATTCTCCTCTCTCTCTCTCTCTCGCTCTCTTACTCTCTCGTTCCTTCTCCCTGAACACCCAACCCCAAGTGAGTGCTTTGTGCCTCTATATATACAGCTGTCCCGAGATTCAATTACTAATTAATAATTCACTTGAATCTCGGCATGGGAACTAATTTGTGCAATCCCGCGCTCACAAACTATGCACATTTTTATCTGCACGTGAAGTGATTGTGTCATCCTCATGTCTAAATACAAATATACATTTTAAAATATTTACATTTTGGGTACCTGGTTGGATAGGAATCTGGATTTTAAGGCTGTATTGAACATCTTGGAAAAAAACTGAAATTTATGTTGGGTTTTTGTACAGACTGAAATCTTGTTTTTCTATGGAAACAAAAATGAGGCTTATTGCTTGTATGTTTTTGCTGCAAATTGACTATGGTGATGCAGTATATAGGTTTGCATCACCATCAACTTTAGGTAAACTGGACTTGCTATATCATGCAGCATTGAGGTTCATTACAAATACAAGATTTGTATATTTGTATAATACAAGATTTCATTGTATATTATACGATTTGGTAGGCTGGACTTCTTTGGCTTTACGCAGGTTGAAGCATTGTTATATTCTGGTATATGAGGCTATACAATGGAAATTACCCTCTTATTTAAGTTAATACTTTATAGCTCCCCATAGTAACCATAGCCTCATACTGAGGCTGGTAAAGGATCCTTTGCTTATTATGCCCCATGGTCCTGGAATGAGTTCCAGTCCAAACTAAAGCTGCAGACCCAGATATCTTTATTGCAGTTTAAGAGTAAACTGCATGATTTCGTGACTGAGAGTTGTAATTGTTTTAGATGGTTGACTACTTTTGTGTATTTTGATTATTGTTTTAGATGTTATTTGCCTGTATCTTAATTGTATTTTATTGTGCATTCTTGTTGTCCGATTGACTTGGTCTCACTCGTAAAAGAGGTTTTAATCTCAATGTGACTACCTAGTTAAATAAGGGAGAGAAAAAAACAAAAAAAAACACTTGTGCTACATAACCCCACATTATATCCTGTGCACCAGTACATATACACCAACATTAATACACCACACGCAACATATAAACATAAAATACACACAGAGGCGGAGCACACTGCTACAATATCATTGGCAAAAGAAGCCTACTAACTATCTGAAATATAATACTATATGTTTCTTATAAATTTAATAAAACATATCTGTTTTTAAATTTCAAATTCAATACCGTATAGAGAACTCAGCACTGGGGATCCGAGAGACATCAAATGCAATACATTATAGAGAACTCTGTTTTTCAAGAGCATTCAGCAGTTCAGTGTAGCAGTGCTGTTGAAGCAGCCCTTTGAGTGACAAGAGATTAACTGAAGATAAGGGATTAGAGCCAGAGTAATTAACTTTTGAACCCACAGCACAGATGAAGTCCCTGCTTCCTGTAAAACCCAGCTTCTTGTGTGCAAAGTGAGCTGCTTATTTAGTACTCAAAGTCCAAGGTAGTTTTAACAGTAGGATCCTGCTGGTATGCAGGAAATCCACCATTGTCGAAACTTGAGCTGTAGCCCTTTTATCCCTGTCACTATTGCTTCCCTTTGTGTCATGCTTTAGGTGTTGATGCTTTAAGATTTGAAAGGAGAGAGAAACATGTGTCAGGGTGTAGGGGAGATTGCGTTTGTAATGCCTGTGTTCTGCCGGCAGGGGAGAGCGCAGTGCGGCGATACAGCCTCTTCCCCGCTGGAACGCTGAGCGGCTCCACACTGGGAAGGCTGGGATTTAAAGAGGATGAGTTCCAGGACATGTTGGAGGAAGGTACAGTAACACCTTCTATCATAGGCTTCCGCTATGAAAAACCCAATCCCACACACAGCAGTGTGATAATCCCTATCAAAACGCTATAGGTCTGTTTGAGGATTGCTTATCATAGTAAAAATGGATGTGCTGAACTCTGTAACACTGAAGAGACAGCATTGTCATCTTTCTTATTTGTCCAGAGAGGCAGGATCTGGTCAGAGAGCTGGCTGCTATGTCCTCGAAGGACTGCCACCGAGGTGTCCGCCAACTACCCATGAGCCTCCGGGAGAAGGACCATATCAGGTGGGTGGGGCACACCAACGTTTACCCTGCATTTTTTGTTTCATAACCAGCATGAACTGAAATGAAACGCACAGTCCCTAAATATTGTACCCAGTATCGGATAGTCAGTAATGTCTTTATCTGGTCTCAACTCACCAACAGAACTAATAAATGTGTCCAGTTCTCATAAACTGAAACCGTTCTCAAAATACAAACAGGGTCCTTTTCGCTGTAATGCTTTATAAATTACTTTCCAGTGTCTGCTGTGGTTTAAATAGCAGTTACTGGAGAGAACTCTGACCGATGTTGCTGTTTACACACAGCTGAACATAGGAGTCAATGAGTAACTGCAGCTTTGCAAATCACATTAAGTGCTACAAATACCATTTAATGACATGACCAATAACTGCAGCTCAAGCTACCTTCCAGAGAACATACAACAAATTATATATATATTTGATAAATGTATAGTTAGGTAATTTCTAAATGAAACCTCCGTTGATGAGTAATTTTAGTAATTGTAACAACTGTTCTAGCCAGTAGCTAATGGTCTGGTTTTGTTGATTGTTAGTATAGCAGCTGCTGAAACCTGGGCAAGGATTTATATAGTCTTTAGGGAGTACTCTCGGTAAGAATCTGTTGCGTGCGTGCGTGCGTGCGTGCGTGTGTGCGTGTGTGTGTGTCTGATTCAGTCAGAATTGGGCATGACTGCAGCTAGGATAAACTTTGATAGAGGCTGGTGGTACTTATTTATGGTTCACAAAAATGATAACAGTATGAGTCATTCTGGAAAGCAAACTTTCCTGTGTCGTATTTGACTCCAACAATGTAATGAGTGCCTGCATTGCATGGTAGCCCAATCTTTTGGCAGGTTTTTCACATGTTTTCCTCACATGAAAATGCAATTAGAAAATATCTTCAATCTTTTGTGAATGAATCCCCTGTGGTGTCATTCCCAGGAAGACAGTGCTGCTTGTGAAGACATCTAAGAAACATCTCCAGGAACAGAACTGCTGTACAGACTGCACACAGAATGTTTCAATGGTTAGAGCCAGAGAGACATACCTAAATACACTGACCAAACATGCAACCGATGAAGAAATGCAACATCTTGTTTATAAGGATGCCCTGCCACCATTTCTGTTACTAACTGGAACGGAGTTCTGTGTAAGTTGTGGTTTGTTGAATGAGCATTGCTCCTGTGCTGACCCTCCTCTGCTCTCCGTCTCTTCCTCTGTCAGTCCTTTAGGAGATGCGGTGCCAGCCTGTCTGCCGTACCCCAGGCTCTGCAGCCCTGGCAGGGCACCCTGAAGGAGATCGGGGGTAAGTTTGGCACCAGTGTCCTCTCCTACTTCCTCTTCCTAAAATGGCTGCTCATGTTCAACATCTTCTCCTTCCTGGTCAACTTCGGCTTCGTCACCGTGCCACAGCTGCTTGACCACAAGGCGAAGAACACCGGGACATTCCAGGGGCTGGAGATACTGACTGGAGCGGTGAGTTGTCAAATAACACTATGAGTGTGAGTCTAGGGGCTGGGGTTGATGTATAAACCATGTGTTCTAATGGGGTATATTCATTTAATCCTAAAACCAGTCAATCTATATATAGACAGTGCTTACATTGTTTTAAAATATTTTGTGCACCAATATATATGCGTGTGTGTATATATATATTTGTCCCCAGGGATATTTCAGCAACTCTGTGCTGTATTACGGTTTCTACTCTAACGGTACAGTGTCTGGGGGCAGTGCTAGCAGTAACTCCATGTTCGGGATGCCTCAGTACAACATGCAGCTGGCATACTTCTTCACCATCATAGCCTACCTGGTTCTGTGCTGCATTAGCCTTGTGTACAGGTCAGTCATCTGCCCTATCAGTATATACCTTTGGATATCATAACATTTAGCTCTGTTTGACAAGCTTTTATAGAAAACAGAAGCATGCATTGTTTCCACTTATCTGAAGCTCCATGCTTTTCAATGATTCTCTTAACATGAGGATTACTGTTGTAGTATTGCAAGACATCCTGCACACATAAGACAATTTCCTATCCGATTACACTAGTAACGCTGGATGGAATTCCACTTGGAATGGGTGGAATTAAATGTAAACCAAGGAGGTGAATGGAAAATGTTGTAATTATACCACTCATATTTGATATACAAATACATCCCCACCACAGAGGATTGGTTAGCAGCAAGCATTTAACAAGTTAGATTTTTAACACAGCACATAAAAAACACAAAGGTCAATTTTTTGAGAACCAGAGGAGGGGAGCTGTGTAATAAAGTAACACTAGTATTCTGGAATAGAAACGTAGCACATTAATTTCAGATTGTAGATTAGGAACATTGTAAGGAGATTCTATGGCAATCCAGAATGTTATCATTTTGACCTCACTCCCTCTCTCTCTCTCTCTAGCGCTGCACGCTCGTTCCGGAACAACTTCATGCTGGCTGGGGCTGTGGTCGGCAATGCTGGGAGGCTGCTGTGCAGCTGGGACTTCAGCGTGATCAATGAGAAAGCTGTGCATCTGCGGCAGGACAACCTGTGCACACAGCTCAAGGTGGGGCAGTGGAAGGAGTGCAGCTTTTTGATAAGTCTGGGTTAAGGCGCTTCAGTTCTTGTTCCCTGCTATAGATATATGTAAGCTAGGCTAGATCAGCCAAATGTCTTTATAGAAGCATCAACTGTACATTTATTTTCCTGGTAATACACTTATGCTACGAAACACATGTCTATAGCAGGCAACTAGAAGAGAAGAGCAGCTCCTGAACTCACAACACCTATCACAAAAAAAAATATTTATTAGATTGCAACAATTTTTGAGATTGCTCTTAGAGGTGTAATGTAACTTTTGGATTGTTTGTCTCTCAGTTCAATTCAATAACGCATTTTAGGCTTAATTATAAAATGTATATCGTCAAACATATAAGATAACATAAAACATAAACTTTACATGAATGAATGAATAATAACAAGGCTGTGGTATGGACACACAGCAGCCCTCTCCTCATCTGTCTCTTTCTCAATCATGCTCTCTCTTCCTCCAGGAGTCACTGTCTGAGACCTGTGAGAATCTTTCACTCACTTCCCAGAAATTCACTCGCTTTGGGATCCACGTGGCTGCTTGGTTTGTTTCTACAGGCATGGCTGCAGGCTGCTGTGCCGGCGTCTACTTCCTGTGTCTCTACAACATGAAAGTGAGACACCTTGCTTTGCAACACCCTTGAGGCTGATTCCCTTAAAATTGACACCTGGTGCAATCAAATTCGAAAATAATGGCCTTGTAAAATCTGTCAACTTTCATGATGATATAATAAGATCAGGAATTTTTGTATGATGGGAAATGCACTTTACATCCAGATCATTCCAGCTCAAGTTGACCAAATTCTGGGGAGGTGTTTCCTTAATTAGTGCTTGATGATACGTAAGTCACATGCAGAAAAGGGCCCCAGGGTGTTATGTTGTGTCGGAGGCAAATAGCGTTAAAGCTTTCCAAGAATGAGTCGATATAAGATATTGGGTTGAGCAACCCTTCTTATTCCACTTGAGTTGGAATGTGCTGCAGTAATGGAGCTATTGTGTCTACCCTGACTGGTTATTATCCTCTCTGCCTGTGGTCTCTCAGTTGATCGATGAGTCCCATGCATCCCAGAGCCTGACAGCTGAGGCGGGCACCCTGCTCCTCCCCATCGTGGTATCCCTCATCAACCTGGTCATCCCGCTGCTCTACTCCCTGTTCAAGAAGGTGGAGCCCTTCACCCTCCCCCGGCACCAGATCTACGCTCTCATCGTTAGGTATGTGCATCTCCCTCTGCAGGCTTTCATACAGGCTCTCCTCTCTTCCTTCTAACTAACCAATTAATTTAGCTTTTTTTTTAGTTTAAAATGTCTCTTTTAACAAAACAACATATATATATATATATATATATATATATATATATATATATATATATATATATATATATATAAACGACTATTTTAAACTCAGGTCCACCTGTAACATCTGCCAATAATCAAATTGACTAATCAGTTTGTGTAAATCTGCTGTAATTGTCCTTCATCTCTTACAGGAACGTTCTTCTGAAGATGTCCATCTTGGCTATGCTCTGCTACTTCTGGCTGGAAGAAGTTGTGGAAAGTGACAAAATCAGAGTGTGTATACTGTAAAAACATAATGGAGCCATTATCAGCAGTCTTTTTTAATACATTGTCATCCCTGCACTTCTGAAAAAGTAGGATGCACATTGTAGTAATTCTTAAAGAAATCAATTTACAAACGTTTTGACTACATATCTTTCTCAGCGTGTTCAAATGTCATGAATTGGTATAAGTGTCTTTTACTAGAGCTACACATACCACCATTGCCTGTTGTATTGTTAAGGTTTTGTAGGAGTGTTTGTGAATGGAGCTGGGCTCAGTGGTTTATGATGTCATCTGCAGTGCTGGGAGACATTTGTGGGACAGGATATCTACAGGCTCGTCATCATCGACTTCATCTTCTGTCTCCTGGGCTCCTTATTCGGGGAGTTCCTGCACAAGTGAGTACCGGCACCCTCTTCAAGATTCGGGGCTTTATTTCCATTTCATAGATTAACCCAATGCAGAGCAATCTTTTCTCTGAACTGCTGTTCAGGTTGATTGGTCATTCTAAATTGCCCTCTGTGTGTGTGTGGTGCCCTGCGATGGATTGGCAACCCGTTAAGCGGTTAATGATAATGGATGGATGGATGGATATATATATGCCCCACAGAATAGGTCTTGTATAAACTTTAGCTATTATATTAAACATATAGATTATTCTATTCTCCTCTCCCTCACCCCTTCTCAACTTCAGAGTGATCGGGACAAAGTGCCTGAGTAGTCTAGGAGTTCTGGAGTTCGACATTGCACGGAACGTTCTAGACCTGATCTACGCACAGACTCTGGCCTGGTAAGCTTTTCTCTGTTTTTAGCTGACTAGCAGGTTGTGTGCAGCAGTGTCATCTAGTGACAAGTGAGAGAGTTTTTTTAAAGTATGAAGTTGGACCTCATAAACCATGTTCCTAAAACTTTGTGTACGTCTGGAACAAAAATGCATTATTATTTATTTATTATTATTATTATTATTATTATTATTGCAGGATTGGGATTTTCTTTTCTCCACTGCTGCCTGTCATTCAGATCATAAAACTCTTTCTGATCTTTTACCTAAAAAAGGTAAGATGTGTGAAAAAATACTTTTCTGTCTATACTCAATATACCAGGCTAAGTATCTTAAGTCTGGGGAAATGCTGAACTATCTGCAAAAGTTGGTACTGCAATTTGCCTTTTTAATGCCTGATGCCTTTAATACATTAAGGTGAGCTTGATGCAGAACTGCCACCCTCCTCAGCGATCATGGCGGGGGGCTCAGATGATGACCGCCTTCATCCTTCTCCTCTTCTTCCCATCCTTCTCCGGGGCACTGTCCGTGGTGGCGATCACTTTCTGGAGGTAGGGCTCTCTAGAAGCACTGGCTGCTCTGCGGAATTCAATGCAATAATAATACAACGCTGCTGTATATACTATTCCTCGCCTCTGTGGAGACTTTCAATCACATTTTCCACAAGGCCAATGGCAACACCAAGACTGGTACTGCTGTTGCAATAGCAGAAACCCATTTCTGGGGATGAAATGAAGACCAAATACCCCAGCTATTTGTCTGCATTGGTAGTAGATAGTATGTGAAGTAAGGGCGCTCATTTTTTAATATGATTATCTATTAAGGGATATAAGGATAGTAATCGAACAAGGGGTCCATTTGTCATACTTACTATGCTTGCTGTTACACTTACTGGGGTGTAGTGCATGACACCGTTGAATCGACTGAACTCTCTCTGCCCTCCCCTATTTCAGGAGAGCCCCCTCAAAGACCTGCGGTCCGTTCCGAGGGCTGGCTGTACCCTATGATGCCGTGTCTCAGTGGATTGATTCCATGAAAATCAACTTCCCCAGGTCCAGTTGGGTTGTGTGGATCTACAATAACCTGATCAAGAGCGTCCTGTTCTTCCTCATCCTCACGCTCCTTGTCTTGTGGGTACCTGTTGATTTAGTACAGGAGTTTGTACAGGATTCTCCTACAAAAGTTGGTCTGTTTTTAGTCCTGTGCTGCAATTTGTCTTGCGAGTGAACGTTTAACCTTGTTGATGTTTTTAAACTGAACAAGGATCTCAGGATCAGTTTAAAATCTGCAGTTTTCCAGTGCAGATTCAACAGGTTGTGATCATTACTGTGTGTTTTGTCTGACTGCAGTACTCATATAAATACTTTTTTTTTTTAAATTAAAGCTGATTATTTTTCTAAATATAATGTAGTGGTGGTTTTAGGGTTACAGTCAGCTTATATGCAGACAGAGAAAGAGCTAACTGGATGAAGACAGTTCTATCGTCTCTCTCTCATAATAATTGGTCTACACGTTAATGCATTTGGATTACAGACACTTAGTGTAAAGTGGTAGTCATTAAAGTCAAAGGTTTGGAAAATAAAAACAATAAATAATAAAATAGAATGAGAAATATGTTTTAAAATGTCAAGAAAAAAACATATCTAACAATTTTTCATAGCACAAGGTTCATATATAATGGCATTATATATAATCCATGAACCTGCCACATGAGATTTAAGATGAAGAAATTGTTACTGAGAAAACCTTGAATGTACAAGCGCATTTCAGATTCACTGCACTTTAAGTGTTTGCCTAGTTTTTGAAATTATAATGTCACTTTAATTACCCGTGATTTCAAACAGATAGTTGTAAATGGTATGCTTTTAATTTATAAATGATACATTTTCTCTCTTGCTCAGGATTTTGATCTACCTCTTCTGGCAGATTGTAGTGGGACGCAAAGTCCTCATTGCCCTCCTTCAGGAGCAGATCTCTAACGTGAGTCTGTGTTTCATCCCACAAACAAGTTCCTCTTTCACAATTCCATTGCCATGTGTGTATGCTTTACCATTCCTTGCTATTCTTTAACATGCTTGCCCATGCTTTATTACACTTTGCTATGCTTTTACTGTGGTAAACTTTTAGAAGTCCTCACATTCTGCTTCTATTCTGATAAAGCTGCGTGTGCAGAAATCTAAACTATGTAATATAATGACAAGACATCAATATTTTTTTTGGTGTAAAATAACATGATTTTGGTTTAATGAATTGCATGGAGTAAGGAAACACATACTATGGGTAATGATGATTTGGGTGTCGTGTCTCTCACTTCAGGAGGGGAAGGACAAGACTTTCCTGTTGGAGAAGATAGAGAAGCTGAAGGCTCAGAGAAGTGCTCAGCCAGCACAGAGAGGAGGGGCGGAGGTCAGTAACCCAGGGTCAGAGAACAATGGTTTCTGCATTGCAGTCTTAAAAATGCATCATGGAGAAAAGCAAAACTCACCAAAATCAAGCAAACGTTTCAGCATTAACTTTTACTAGCTGTTTTCTTAGAGTTGTACCTCAGAGTTCATGCAGCTTTTCCTCCTCACAGGAGAGCCAGCGCACTGGTTCGAAAGATTTCAAAAGGAGCCGGAGAAGGAGTCAGGATCTGGGTTCAAGAGGCTCAGAGAGAAGAAGGGTGTCAAGTATTGACCAGGGTTCAAGGAGCCCTGGAAGGGGCAGGGTGCCAGGTCGAGACTCAGGGTCAAGGAGCTCCAGAAGGGGCCAGATGCTGGGGCGAGACGTGGGTTCAGTGAGTCCTGGAAGGGGCAGGGTGCCTGAATATGAGCCGAGCTCTGGAGAAAGGGACATAGCATTGCCTGGATATGTACAGGAGGGCCAGGGGGCCACTCCTCTGCAGGCGAGTATGGGGCGTGGCAGGGCAGCCCAGGGAAGAGAGCCTGCACACAGCTAGCCTTAACAGCATGCCGCCTCTACAGATAGAAGTATAATCTCCTTTACAAGCCTTTAGAACAAGAGCTACACGACAATCATATTATATTGATATCTCACTCCAAAGCTATTAATTTAAGAGTCCTTGTGTTCTTTCCTGTCATTTAGCTGGGTTTTTTTTACTGTGCAAGACTCCTTTAAAACCAATTGTATACTGATAGTAGGAAAAAAAATTGTTTGATCAGCTTTTCAATGTCATTAGCAAACGCAAATCTAAAACTATATAGAAAGCTAACGTTCAAAATCTGTTTCATAACAGTTTCTTAAAACTTTGGTGCAGGCTCTACTCGCACGGAGGCAGGCTAAGGAAGAGGATGAAGAGGAGGGATATTGAAGATAGTGGATTAATCCAGCACCTTAGACAGGCAGGACAGTTCTCTTGCGCCGAGCACATATCCTGGGCTATAGTCAGCACCTCTTTAAAACCTGTTGAAATGGGCAACCAAACAACTGTTCTAGAATAGCATTTGATATTGTTTGTTATCATAAACTCCACTGCCTGCAGTTGAATGCATTAATCCTGATTGTCTTCCGCTCATAAAGATTTTGTTTTTTTGAATTGCAAACAGAATGTCATTTTTTAAATACATTTATTTGAAATATATTTAAATTTTAAAAATGAAAAGTGTTTGTTTGTTTTTCTTTTTCATTTTATTCCCCTCATTGACCTTTAGAATGGTTGAATGATTCCTTAAGAAATTAGAAAGTGTTGATACAGTATTTAAAGTTACCCTGAGTAGCAAGACTATAACTGTTGGGTGCTGACCCAGATGTGATGAAACATTGACGTTGGTTACAAGAAGTTATTCCACATACTGTTAATGCAGCTCGTTGAGACCTCGTGCTCTCACAATTCACACACCTGATTGGCTGTGCTATTCAAGGGTATATCTTGTCTGAATTCACATTTGTTGCATTTGATGTACCATTTGTTTGAGAGAATAGATTCAGAGTAACAGATTTGATATTTCACCACACCTTAACAACTGCAGAAATTACTCCAGGCCTGAAGGAATATCTGTGGGAATAACCCTCTCCTTCGACCTGATTGGCTGTGTCCCTGGTCACGTGGTAGCCATCGAGACAATTAGTGTATTGAGTCTGTTCAACTACAATAACAATTCAAACTAAGAACTCACAACATAATTGCATGTGCCAATTTCACTGTTAAATATACTTTTGCAAAAGTTTGATGTATTAAGCAGAAAATCAACTTATTTAATTTTGTGTGTGTGTGTGTGTGTGTGTAAAACTTTATAAATACCCTTATATATACGTTCAAGAACTAAACTTATTAATGGGAACTCGATTGCAATTTGAGGTTTTTTGGAAACGACGCTAGAGATTATTAATAATAATAATAATAATAATAATAATAATAATAATCAATTCAATCTTTAAAAGAATGTAATTCCATTATATCTCTAGGTTACGAGGGCAAAATCTAAGTAAACAAAATTAATAGAATCTCATTTTGTATCGGACATGCTCTGTGAATCGACCTCAGATCTGGCACCCACACCGCGAACAGCTTGGATCTGACAAGCACAAGCAATGGGCGGGGGTTTGAATTTGTGGGTGATGTAGTTCTTGAACTCCTTCAGCGAACTGTGACAAGTACGAGAGACTACATATCCCATCATCCTCCCAGAGCAAGTAAACAGCTAATTGCAGTCGTACAGCACAGTGTGTAGGAGATTTTTATTTTCTGGTTGAAGTCTGCCTGAATCAATTGCAATTAGACTTTTTCTTTTTTCTATTTTATCTCTGATTGTATTAACGAGCGCTGTGTGGTGGGGGCACCGGCTTCCCGGCTCCTGAGTCCGACGACACCAGGCAAGATGCTTTGTGCAGCGGCTGCAGAGAGGAACAAGGATCCGATACTGAGTGTGCTCAGGGAATGCGTGGATCCGACCGTGCCGATCCAGGCGCTGGAGATAGCCTCGGGGACCGGCCAACACGTCATGCATTTTGCCCGGGCTCTGCCCAATGTCACCTGGCAGCCATCCGAGATGGAGCAAAGGTCCCTTGAGAGGTAAACCAGCTTGCAACAGCATGGCTATAGCGTAGTCGTAAATCACACAGGGGATGTTTATTCCGATGTAAGATACATAGAGAAGCGTATTTAAATCATATAGTAATTCTTTCTGTTACCCTTCTTGTGCTTTTCAGAAAGCACATCTGGTGACTAGATTATCTGGGTCCATAAATATGCAAACAACAACACGTCCTGTATTTTAATGCAATATGTGTCCATTAGGAAGTATGTGTGTGGCACAAATATAATACCATTCCTATAGTTCCTGCTCCAGCTGTGTTCCCTAAATCGTTTGCCTTTTTCTTCTTAGTATCTCTGCCTACAGAGAGGCACTGCGACTGGGGAACGTGAAGCCGCCACTCACCCTGGACTCTTCACAGAGCTGGGAGACATGGGGTGGGACTCAGCCCAGCTCTCTGCACCTGATCACCAACATCAACATGATCCACATCTCTGCGCTGAGCTGCACTGAGGTGAGCCACACCGCGTTTAGAATACAAGATCACTGGAGGAATCTAGTAAAAGTAGCACATGGGGGGGCAGGCTGACCCTCTAGTGGCATGTTTAGTATGTTATTACCCTCACCATGAAATATTATCTGCTTTGAAAGGGATGCTATGATGTAGTAGGCTTGTTTCTTTGGTTTTGTAGGGATTGTTTAAGGGAGCAGGAAAGCTTTTGAAACCCGGTGGATTGCTCCTGACTTACGGGGTAAGGAATTTGTGCAGTTTTGATCTATACATTAAGATGTCTGTTTTAAATGCTTCAAGATGTTATTTTTGTTGTTTTAATTGCAGAAGATTAGATTATTAGATGTTGAATGAACACTCTGGTCTCTGAATGTAAACTGCTTACACTGGAGCAAACTACTTTCTTTTGACAGTCTGAAAAGGTTCTGCTCATACAACACCCCCCTTCCCTTCCCTTCCCTTTTTAATGTGGTTACAGTCATTCTACTAAGTTCTGTTTTAATATTGAGATTTTCATATTATGTTCTTCTACTGCTCAGTCAGACTGACTTTCCTTGTGTTGAGAAGCAATGTAATATTGTAAACTTTTACATCATCATAAGTCAATATATTTGACCTTCCTGTCTTTCTCTCCAGCCCTATGCCATTAATGGACTGATCACCCCACAGAGCAATGTGGATTTCAATCAGAGTCTGAGACAGAGGTAAGCGTGCCCACAGGTCTGTGTGTATTTCATAGTTCCATTGAAAAAAAAAAAAAAAAGGAAATTAAGAATTCTGCCAGAAGATTTCCATCTGGTGGTCGGCAAACCAAGTCACCTCTAGAAATGTGTTTTATCAATTTCAGGATTTTTAGCTGATGGAAGATTGAACCCCTTTTTGTAACCACTTGGCACTGTCTCTCAGCTCCCACCACTAGAATCCCCTGCCTGCTAGTCCTCAGCTCTAAGCAGTGAGCCACACGGGCCCCCCAGTTGTAAGCTCTGTAGGTTGACATGCTTCAAGTCCAGTAACATGGATTCTGTTGTCTGATCTGACTCCCCGATAGGAATCCGGAGTGGGGATTGCGGGACACCTCCCTCCTGGGAGCGCTAGCGGAGCAGAACGGGATGTTCCTGGAGAGAGTGGTGCGTCTTATTTAAAATAAATGTTTGAGTCATTCCTCTTTCTTTGCTATACTAAGAACCTAGAGTCGTCTTTTTCAGTCCATGGGAGAACCAGGCTATAAGTATACAAGTATCATTTTGAATTATGTACAGCCATACATAATAGGGGACAGATGGAATGAACCTATTGTCATAGATGTAATTCAGTGTAGCTGTGCCCATGACAGCCGCACTCTTTCATAAACATCTTTTTCTTGATTTGCAGGTGGACATGCCAGCCAATAACAAGTGCCTCCTTTTCCGTAAAGAGAACAGACCGTAGACACGGCAGAATGCTGCTGCCGCACAGTCTACAAGCTACAGGGTCAAGTTGTGACTAGCTACGAGCAGATAATCCCATTTATACCATGTCTAATAAAAGAGAACCAAGTCATAAAACAGTGCACTCACGCACCCCTGGGCGGCTTTCTGAATTGTTTTTCTTTGTCGTGTGTAAAATGGGTCTGCTGTTGCATCCTGGGCATCTCTGAAACATTAGCCTTGATAGTTCTCTTCAGCAATTAAATAAAGGAGCTAGAACTGTCTGTATTTAGTAAGTACATACTGAAATTTATATGATTTTTTTTTCCTTTGTTTTATTTCTCACAAAATTGTTTGTATTACAAAGTAACATGTTAACTTTTGCATTGCCATACAAAATTGCTATAATAAATCATAAATGAGGAGTATTTTATATCACAAAATAAACTGCTTGTTTTTAAAAGGTTTATGCAGACATTAGTTACTGTTACTGACACAAAAACAGAAGAACATGTTGAACTTGGTAGCACAAATCCTTTGTCAGAACATACTAGTAACACTTTCAATACTTAATCTGAGGTAGGTTTGGATCTGAGATGCAAAGGAAGGGGTATTGCTGCAATAGCAAGTTGGCTGAAAACAGCAACGTTCAGAAAAGTACTACTGAGGTAACTGATTCAAATGATTATCAAAAACATCATCTTCTTGACCAATAAAATAGCAGGAAGGGTTAAGTTGCTGGCATAAAACAGGCTAACTAACCATATTCCAGCTTTAATGTTTTACTTTAAAAAAAAAAACGAAACACTTCACAATTACTTCAGCAACATTGACATGGTTTCTTTTCCCATAAAAACTTATCCTCAATGAATGAGGTAGCTGATTCAGTGCTTGCCAGTGTCTTCTCGCACACAACTATACACCATTGGATGAGTAAGTTTCGTAGTCCAGTGTGTTAGCAGTCAATGTCACAAGCATGGGGAGAATAGGGGTTCAGAATGCTAGAGACTCCACTGCTCCACAAAGACACACACACCCCTAGAATTTGGAACATATTTTTCTAGTTTCCAGAGGCTATCAAATAGTAAGTGTACAGTCTCCCCAATGCACAGGGATCCATAAATATATATATATATATATATATATATATATATATATATATATATATATATATAATATATATATATATATATACACACACACACACACATACATACACACACTCAATGTTTTTGCACTCAATATTTGAATCTAGCACGGTACGTATACATACACAAAGGTTTCCACGTGGTTTGACAGTACGTTGTGCTCTTGGGAAGAAAGAGAATGCTTATTTAAATAAGCGCTGGCAAACAGCCAGCCTGTGTAAAACAGAGACAAGACACTTCCAGTCACAAGAGCTCAGCTGGTTGGGACATACGCCCAGGTGGCTTGGTTTGGACCCGACGATGCT
Source organism: Polyodon spathula (assembly GCF_017654505.1). Classification (NCBI taxonomy): domain Eukaryota; kingdom Metazoa; phylum Chordata; class Actinopteri; order Acipenseriformes; family Polyodontidae; genus Polyodon; species Polyodon spathula. The sequence goes on from NC_054559.1 coordinate 12,670,843, forward strand.
AGCACCCTAGCTGTTTGTGGGACTGAGAAAGTACAAAACTCCAGCCCAAGAAAAGGCGACATTATTGCTTTGACAAATGGCAAACTACGTACATCTGCATCTCCTCGTTGCACAAAGCCTTGAGATACCTCATTCTGCTGCCAACAAGTTCAGAAAGAGACGGACACTGCACTGCTACCCTGCCTGTCTACCGACCCCTGGAAAGAAAGGGATGGCTGGGATATTCCAAGAAGTTATTTTGCTCCCCTTTGATCCAAGATGACCTCTCAACTTCTGTTATTTATACCCTTCTATAATTTATACACTTTTCTGATCTTGTAGAGGTCTGATGGCTCTGGTCTGCACCCATATGCCAAGAGACCTTGCAGTTGTTCTTGGTGTGCACAGTTCTGAAGGCTGATCTATTCAGTTCATCTTCATTTTAGTGCAGTACTTTATCCAGTGGGGCAGGGTGGGAAAAACAGAAAAGTTATAATTTAGATTACAGCATGGAATAACCAAATAGGTTCTACTGCTTTTTTTTTTTTTTTTTTTTTTTTTTTTTTTTTTTTTAACTTGTATTCCCGAATGAATAAAAATGAACACAAGCAACACTTTGAAGGTCACCAAGGAATACAAATCAACACAGGACCAAGGTATACTGTTAACTGTTTTATTGTGAAAAAGGCTGCATTTCAGTCTTAAATAACATTAAAACTGTACAATCAAGAATAAAAAAAACAAGTTTGAGAACACCTAAAAAAAAAAAATAAAAAAAAAGCATTCTTCATTAAATTCATCCAGCAGCTTCAACCAAACAGAAATAGTGTTTACACATTAATAAAAACTTACTAGTTTTGTTCCCTCCCCTCTCCCTTGACAGGGAAGAAAAAAAGTCTCCTAAATTCTGCAAGAAATGTGCATACATTATCAAAAGTGGCTACAAGTCACCCATCGATCCATAAAACCCAATAAAGAACACTGCTTTAATACTTTCTGCAAAATCCCTTTACGTTGATTGAATTTGACTGTAATTGTGCACAAGGTATGTTTAAACAAACAAAAACAAAGGACTATTCTGGATAATATCCTCTATGACGCAATTTACCTTTGATTCAAATGGGAGTTGTATGTACTGTAGCAAAGGAGAAACTTGGTGTTCAAATACTTCTTTACACTCCTCTCACCAGTCCCTTAAAAATAAAACCAGCAGCTGTCAATTTAGCCAGTATGGTAAAAGGAAGAATTGGTCATGGGACATAGATGAGAAATGGGCGAGGATGATGTATTCTATGTGGTGCTTCATTGACAATCGGCTTTCGTTCGCCATCAGTAAATATAAGGTGTAGCAACGGAATGGAAATTGAATTGAGAAATAGACTTTAGAAGGGTAACGGAGAGTATTAATAATGCATCTGGTGAAAGCAGTTCTCAAAGCACCACAACCCTCATTTGGGTCCTAAAACAACCTAGCACTCAGCAGACATCTAGCCCGCTTCATCTGCTAGACTGGCAATAGAAGGGAGGGATGCATCAGATTCTGCAGATCTAGGGATTTCTGTGTCACCCCCAGTCTACAGGACTCCATGAAGCATGCATGTACAGTATATAAGCTCAGCCTCGGGTGGGGGTATGCCTCAAACTGCAAGCTTCATGGATATCAACACTTTTCTTTCGCTTGTATTAAGCTATGTTTTGGCACAAGGAGATGGCATCTAAACACAAGCCTGGAAGACCACTGTGTTGCATACCAGGTAAGCAAACGGAAAACATTAAGCGTGTAGCAGGCTGCTTCTCTATCACGCTCCAGTATGAATAGTTCTGTGGGTTTTACTGCACCCGATTCAGTTTCAAACAGCAGATTAGACTCATTCCTTCTCTGTCACCCAGAAAACCCATGGCAATAATAAGAAGTGCTGAATAAATCCTATTTAATATGAACTGTTGCAAACTGTTTCTCAATGTAAAACAATGGTGGGTTTTCCAACGACAGGGTCCTCAGCAGAGCCCCAGCTAGTGTACTTTAAGTAGCTCTTCCTATTTAAAAACGGTACCCTTGTGAGGACAATGCAGCTTATTATCCAAGGAGAAAATTACTCACATACAAGCCCAATAAGAAACTGGAGGGGTTTGTTTGGGAATGTGGCTGTGTGAAAAAGACAAGTTTAACCCTGCTGTGGAGAAATCATTTCTGCAAAGTATTATAATGGAAATTTGGTCCATCTTGTTTAGGTTAAAGACTGTCCTAAAACCATTACAAATACAACAAACTCAAGTATCACTTGGACCCAGATTTTGGAAATCATTACAGTAAGAATTTTAGTGATTCATGCAGTGGATTTCTCTGAGCATGGAAAAGCAGATAGGTTCAGATTTCTCTAATTTGTGTACATACATCCTCAAGCCAAGTACAGCACAGGAATTACTCCTGGTGAAAGGCAAGAGACTGACAGCACTAGAGAATGGAATTTTTTTTTGTAAAGTTTCTTAATTTGCTTAAAATCCAGGGATTGACCACTGTAACATTTATAAAATTGTCCAGATATATTTAAAGGAAAAGAACCTGCCTGCCTAGCCTTCTGAATAACACACGTTGTGATGCTCCATTTTTTCTATGATGTGTTAAAGTTTGTCCAAATGGTGTAAACTAATGACTAGTGCATTCATTAAGAATCATGAAAGTCTGAAGTGTGAATCACTCAGAAATCCAGAAACAGAGAGAGCGAGAGCTAGACAAAGTGACAAAAGAGAATTTCTCAGGCAAAACACAAACATTGATGCCTTTTGTTTTTAAGCTGTTGTAATTTTAAAGTCCAGGGGATGATGCTTTTTGATGCAACCCCTAAACCTCTCAGTCTTAAGCTCCCCTTGTCTGGAGGGCTAAACAATTCTTTGAGGTAAGCAACCCCCAAAAGTGATGCACGGTCCCTTTAACATCCCAGGGAAACACCAGCAGAAAGCAAAGCAGCACACAGAGGAATTTCAGTGCAAAAATTCATAAAGCTCTCTAGTTTCTCCAAGAAAAAAAAATAGCATAATTTAATAAAAAAAAAAAAAAAGTTTCACTGTCAGACTTCAGGCACAGTGCATTCTGGCTGAGTCAAAGAGGAATTACCCAAATTCCTGATTGGATAAAGGGGACTCTTAAGGCGATTGGGGAGATGGGGTCTTATTGGAGCCTTTGGTGCTGGTGGAGTCTTAATCCTGATTGGTAGCATGGGAATTCCAGTGGGCAGGGATTTCATATCATGTCTGTGGGAGGAACACGGAGGCTGGGTTCATTATGACTGGGGGCATTCTGAACATGCCTAAAACGGGGCCAGAGTCTATCTTGCAGAGGTCTGATGGCTCTGGTCTGCACCCGCATGCTAAGAGATCTTGCAGTTGTTCCTGGCACAGTTCTGAGGTGGGCTCTGGGGGGGCCTGATGGATTTGGAGCGTTTCAGGCTGTTCCCCTTGCTGCCCCCCGGCGCGTTAGCAAGCGAGTAGGAGCGACCATGCATCATTACAGCGTTCATCCCATTGGCCATGGAGAAGGACTTGAGGTGGCTCTTGATGGCTACGGGTAGCGGCAGCTTGTCGATGAGGTGAACCGGGGTGCATGACACGATGGCTCGGCAGCACAGGTCCTGCAGGGTGAAAACTGCAGTGGAAACAAATACAAATAAGCTATTACACACACAAAAAAACAACCTCCCCCAACAGACAGCAGCTCAAAATGGTTACTCTCCTAAACACAGGAGATCTACACACGCAGGAATGCAGACTGGTACAGTGCACTGCATACTCTGCAGTACGAGGCTGCGTTTCATAAGACCCGTATAAGAATATATTTCATTTTTAGAGATGCAATCAACTGATCTCCATTTTTTTTCTCACAATGCCAAAGGAATAACAATACTGAGCCTCTATTCACCCTCTACTCAATCAAAAGCTGGATGGCACAAATAATTTGAAAAAAAAAACAAATAAAATACAAGTGAAAATCAGGTTCATTTATTATCCAATATCCAGTTGCCTCGCTCTGTGTACATTCATACTATACAAGAGCATATATTCAATCTGTTAAATTACATTAAGCATTAGTTTTAATTCTTTGAGATCCTAAAATGAAATGACACTAACAAAATTAAACGTGAGGTCATGCAGTAACTTTCCATTTATCCACCAGAGGGCAGTCACGTTGCGCTGTCAATGACAGAAAGGGCCACACAACTCTTACAACACAGTTCTTTTTTTTCAGGATTCACGACACAATATTCAGGCTACTTGGCAAGTACACAGGAATGTTGTAGACTAGTCAGGAGCGGTTTAATATCTGGTTAAAAGAAAATCCAGATCAAACTTATTGTCTAGCTTTAATTTCAGGAAAAAAAAAAGCGTGCAGGTGCTAAAGTGACAACTAAATGGGTTGACTGCTGTCTCCACTGTTCTAGGAAAGCCTTCAGGTATTCCAACCATTCCCAGCAAGTATTTTTCATAATGGTGTGAAAAAGCCATCAAATCAAATCAGTCCCTGCTTTACAGTATTCTCATCGGCATTTGTTGGCAACTGTTAAATAAACAGCAAAGTGGTGCATTAGAAGCACTCTGGCAGTGCCTATAAAGGAACGTTTCTAATGCTGCCTAATGTATCCAGAGCAGACGCTCAGCCAACAACAGACACTACATTACAAACACTCATGAGAATTCGATTTTGTGGTTAAAAAAAAATAAATCTAAAATGTAATTACAGTGAGGGACTTGTCTCTAATTAAATGTAGCTGGAGTGAAATCAGGAGAATCTTGTTACTGGACAGGAATAGAGAGTTTTGCTGAATGCAGCTTTGCGATATACAATTTACTCCCTTTTTGTGGGCAGCTCGCAATTTTTTCTACAGAACTAACCACGGGCTTAAGGTACAATGGATCGCTTGGGAACTGAGCCTGCAAGCAGATTCTGCAACTGAAGTGAAAAAACATACGTTTGCATTACAGAATCAATAATCATTCTGTCACCCCAATTCCCACCCTCTACTCCCCTCCACCAATACTGCTCAGACTTCATCCCAACCGCCTTCAAACCAAACACCCCACACAAACTCTGCAGCCCCTCACCTCTATTGGGTTTCCAGAACTTCTCCATGCCGTGCCGCATCAGGACGATACGAGAGAGCTCCGTGAAGGATTCTATGACGTTGAAATTGCAGAGGGGGCTGACCTCGAAGAAGGTCATGCCATTCTTCTCTGCGTAGGCACGTGCCTGCTCTGTTGGCACTTGACGTTTAAATGCCAAGTGAAGCCGGTTTCCTACCAGGATCCGTGGCACTCCAGGTGCATGCTGGTAAAATACACAGGAGTTAAGTTGTGGATTGTCTCTAGAAAAGATGTGGAGGACTGGAAGCCCCTTTGCACTAGTGCTGTTCTACTATCCAAAAAAAACCTGAGGTATTGACAACACTTGCATCTCCTTCACTGAAGGACTGTTCGATACCTAGTGCTGGTATTTGCATTGACACAGCATCCACACTGCCATCACTGCCTGTACGGAAACTTTTAAGCTGTGGAATCCTGTTTCTGAAATCTGAATAACGCTAACGGTTCTCTATGGAGGAGCAGGAAGTTCAAGTGTCCGTTTCAAAAAGGAAACGTTTAAAATAACACCCTCATCCCCAAGCAAACAGGACATCCTGGAAAGGAACTGAAAAAAAAAAAAAACTCCTTCCACAGAGGCAGGAAACTGAAGAGTGAACAGGCATTAAAACAGAAGCCTGACAGAGGATTTCAACATAAGTTAAATAATAAAAGTCTTTAAAAGGGGAACTAATGCAAATCCAAAAATGTTATTTTGAAGTCACGGCGAATTTGATAAGCCACAAAATAGATAACACTACGGGCTGACATTATCCAAAAGCAGCTGTGACGGAGGCTGCCAGCCCGGCATCTCCCAGGCTTAGTTCTTTTATGGAATTCAGAATGAAACAAAGCTAAACTATCCATAAATACAAACTAAAATCTCATCTCAGACAGAACTGGAATTGAAGTTCCACTGGCCTGAGCTGAACTAGAATTAGTGTGCAGCCAATAGCACAAATATCATAGCAGAGAGGAAAAATTCAAGCCAAGAAAGGATGAACTAAAATCCTAGCACATGGGAGTGTTTGTGTGTGTGTGTGTGAACTCCAGTTCAACCTGGAACGGACATGCGTAAGACAAGTTTCTTTGTGACTCCTTACCTCGTCTATCTCGCGGATCCAACGGTCAATGCCGTCAAAGGACCAGCGGTTAGTGATGTCATAAACCAACAGGATTCCCTTGGAGGGAAACAAAAATAAATAAACACACACACACATCAGGGCATCATTACAACAGGCTAAGAAAACTGAAACCACACACTCCTTTTCAGGGGGCAGATTGCACCTCTAGTCACTTCATCCACTTAGTAGCCAGTTACAAAAGACCTTGTCTAGTGTTCCTCAAGATAGTTTGTGGTCATATCATTCTATATATATATATATATATATATATATATATATATATATATATATATATATATATATATATATATATATATATATATATATATATATATATATATATATATATATATATATATATATAATACATAACACACACACCACTTCAACTGCCCAACTGGGTAAACCTGTTCTAGTATCTGACTTCTTTCATACTGAATGGAGTTTCCAATTAATGTCTGCTGTTAGTTTTACCAATTGACAGACCCAACCTCCCAACCCCCTTGACAAAGAATGTAGTTCCCCTTACCTGTGCCCCTCTGGAGTAGGACCTGAAGATTGTGCAGAAACGACCCTGTCCTGATGTGTCCCTGAAACACAAACAGAAAGGTGGTCAGATACAAAGGAATGGTGAACAGTTTACAGTTCAAAAGCAAGACTGTGTGGGGACAACTAAAAACAGAAACACACTGGGGAAAAATAAAATTCTTCCATGATACTGCATATTTTTTTAATGATAAATGTCAATGCAACTAGCAATCAGGCAACTGTGGTTCCAACCAAATCCATACGTCACTTTGTGATCAGAGAATCATGTAGAAAATCCACATTCCTTAATACCATAACTAACTGGAGACCTTTTGAAATGTTTACTTAACAGCCAACGCCTAACATCCTCTATGGAACAGGAATTACTACAATCTTACAAATATAAAAGTCAAACCAAATAGCTGTGTTAAGACAAACACAGATCCACTTAATATGCCTAGAAAAACTATCAAACTTTAAAAATCAATATCAATTACGTTTGTTAATTCTGTAGTTTTTTTTTCTTACACCTACTCACCAAAACATTATCAAACATGAACCTAATTTACAGTAAAAAACTGATTTTCATTTTACAATAGCATTTCATCAGTGTCACTTGGAAGCACTTTAGTTTTCATAAAGAGTTGGAATCATACCACCACTGAGTCAATAACTGCAAACATTACTATGCTGACCTAGTTCGTCTGGATACTGAAGCTTTTAGAAGTGTCTGCAACCCACTGTTACCTATGTGTTTCCAGGCACAGATCTAAATGTAGCCAAATAAGTGTTTTTTTTTTAATTCTTGATAGACTATATAAAAACAAGGATTTGAATCAGAGGGATGGGAAGGAACTGAAGTGCTCTGATTGTACACTGCAACGTGTTATCATTTACACCTAGGAAACAGGAGTGGAGGAAGAGATACTAGAAGATGTACCACTGTCAGACAAATCAATTCCGTTGAGCAGACCAAAACTTGGCTCTGCTTGTAGTTTGCAATTCCAGCATTATACTGAATGTATACCTAACTCACAAAGATGTGCTTTTAAAAGCACTGAATATCCATAAACCAAACATCTTCAGCTGCAGAGCTAGTCAGCTAATGTTGGACATAAACGATTTGTCAACATGTTCCGTCTGATTCAGCCTACTGATTGGGTTTACTGAATGCTTTCACATTTCAGGAAATATACTCAGACAAAATAAAAATAAACTCGTTAACAACGTTACTTCCCGAGCAACAAGAAATAGCTGCATGTCAGCTGATTAACAAAACACAGAACAGTAATGCAGATTGGAAGCCAAAAAATAGCAAGACAATGAATTAGTTAATCTTACTGGTGCTGTTATGTTCATTTACAACAGTACAGTTTGTTTACACAACAGAATACCGGTACAGCACTGACCAGAGTTCCAGTTTGACACGTCTCCCATCCAGGAGGATTGTAGTGGTCTTGTAGTCAATTCCTGGAAGAAAAGAACAAACACGTATCAGAAAGATGGCAAAACATTTGCCCCAAAGCTGTGTCAGATCACTTTGCATTCTGTGACGAAAGAAGAGCCAATGAAGAGGGCACAGGAAAATTGAAGTGACCAAGCAATAACACGGCAGGGATTTTACCATTCCGTCACTAGATTACACATTTCAGTTTTGGTCACATGTGCTTGTATTTGATCACTGATGGCTGTACTGTACACCTGTGAGTAATGGGACCTTAAAAATAACTCAACCCACAGCTCTACAAATCAGATGGTTAAAAACCACTTGTAATGTAAACTAGTCTTTATTCAATTGAAAACATAAATCCACACTAATTGGAATTATAAAACATTAAATATGGTTAACGTTTGTGGTACTTTATGGTGGTTACTGACAGTTTATCAGGCCGGGGGTGTCGCATTTAAATCTTGACTGTTTTGGATAAATATGTTAAGCATTATTAGCATACAGTTTGATTATATTGTAAAGCTGCTGCTAGGGTGTTCCTGTAAAGGAACGAATAACTAAAACCACTCCTGTTTAAATATTTACTTGGCAAATACTGTATTCTAAAGCAGACAAATCAACATCGCTGTAAGGTCGTCATGCTACCCTCTTATGAAACTGTACTCGATACAATAATAAAATTATAAAAAGCAACACAGCACTAATACCTGCATTTCTAACATGAAAAATATATAGAGACAATAAAAACACCTAAACATCTGTTTGGGTATTTTAAAATTTCTTTCATGGGAAAAGGGGTCAAGTCAAGTGAATTGAGTAACCATTTCCAATGTTTTTTGGATATGCAGATTTCTTTTTTTTTGTGTTTTATCGTTTATTAGTTAAAACCAAAAATCAGTAGCTCTACACATACTATAAAGACACCACTGCAATTATTTCTCAGAATAAAACTGTATTCAGCTACATTTCAGCACAGAGCTATGTGAAGTCATCTTCGTGGGGGGGCTGATAGAGTAGACAGTGATAATTGTATAGTATGCCGATTAGTAAGCTCACACATCCGCGCAGTGGGATATAACACATGCCTAGAAAAAAAAATCCATACCAGTATACAGGTTTTGAAATAAAGGGGGGAGGGGGGGGAGCAAATCCATAATCTTTCCATGTCTTCAGTAATTAGCAAAGTTGGAAGTTAAAGCTACACTATATTAAAACTACGCGCCCACCCCCATTCCTCTCAGTGTCAAAGTGATTATGCTCTCATACACTGTAATTTTTCAGCCAGCTGTCGCCCCCTGTGAAGCCTTCTATACCAGGGCGAAATGCAATTAATTATTGGCTCCTGTTCCGCCTCTGTGCAAATGGCTCCCACTGAGCAGCAGCCCTGAGACAGGATAACAATAAAAGCAGCTGCCCTGAGACAGGATAACAATAACAGCAGCAGGTGGCAAGGGGGTTGCAGCACGAGGAGGGGTTACTTAGCCCTAAAGTCATGCTGGGTGTCTGTTTATGACCTGGGGACTGAGCAGCAAGCTGGACTTCTGTGGTTAGAGCAATGGGACCGGGAGGATTAGTGGTGTAGGGTTGCGATTGGGAGGCAGTGTTGTAAAATACATAAAGCTGCAGGGGCAGGAGTGGTGAAAGACTAGTAGGCAGTGTTGCTTGGAGGCAAGAGCCAAGGGACAAGTAGTAGTGTTTAAGAGTAGGAGCAGCACAGATGCAGGAAAGTCACACAACACGCTCTGAACGTGGTGGTTTTCTCCAGAAAAACAAAATGTAAATTTAACCAGAAACATTAGCCTTCCTTCCATCTTGACTGGCTCAAATACATGTCTAGGGTTGTGTGTAAATATGTGATCTTGAGGAAGATTTCAGTAAACATAGAACTTACTTGTTGGTACCACTGCTCCGTTTACATCCTATGACAGACTGACAGCTGACAAAGAAACCTGCTTCAAACTAGCACCTTATGTAGCCTAAATCAGCATTTGTGTGTCAGTACAAGTTTAGCTAGAGGATTTTCAATGAAAATACAGTGAATCAAAAACAGTAACAGCATTCGCAAGAAATTAAGTCACAAACTTGAACTTTTATTTGAACATATTTTTTTTAATAAATTACGTGAAGATAAAGTACTGTACATAGTGTGGCTTAGTTTGGTTTTTGCAACTGGTACCAGTCTTGGTTATCCCATGATGAAAAAACCCACCAATAATGCAATATATCCCCTTTATTTTTTATTTTATTTTTAATATGTGTGCATTTTCATGATCGGATATTTGTTCAATTTAAATATTCATTTTCAAAATGTAATAAAAGTCATTCTATTTCTCAGAATGCACAGAGACATTTCTTTCAATTCAGCTTACACTATACAACGCTTTGCTGTGGAGAAGGCGAATGAAGAAATTAAAAGTTTGTCTCTGGATAACACTAGCTGGAGGGGGGAGGGGCGGATGGTGCTTAGTTTTTTTTTTTTTTTTTTTTTTTTTTTTTTTTTTATTAAATTAAAATGATTAGCGTTAGTGTATATTTTGTGCAGGTGGTCCACAAACAAAAGTTTGCAAGCCAGTGCCTTATGGCATAAAAGAGATGCTGGTTTTACTTTTGAATTGTATGATCTTACTATACTACAAACAATACTGTGGATACCCCTTTCCTGTCAATAAATGAAAGGCTAGCATTATCACTCAGGATTAAGGGTTAATAAAATATCATGCTAATGTAACTATAATAGACTAGGCCTAGTTTATCAAGCAAATAAGATTACAGGCCTGATTATAATGTGTAGTACCAAGAACAGCTGTTTTCAGAGCTTGAACAAATTCCTTTTACTGACCACCAAATGTAACTATCTTCCATTTATTAATGCTGTCGTGAAGGCTGCAGTTTGTTTAAAAAGATTAATAAAAAAAGTCACTTTAAAATGCTCAGTACTGAGAAGGCAATATTGCTTAGTAAAACTGAAATTCACAACTTTAGAAAACCCCACTTAATTTTGCTGCAATACAAATTTTGTCTGACCTGCTTTTGTTTGGTACTAGTTCTTGGTCTGCCAGGCATCCAATTAATTCTTGTGGCGGCAGAGCTGCACAGTTCTCTATGTTGGGACCAGAGTCTGTGCTGCACAATGAAACCTGGCAAAATTGCTTAATTCCAGAGAGTCTAGGCTGCTGGCCACCCAGTTACTTCATTTAAGTCTATTCTATTGAATCTGGCAGCCCTGCTAAATTCTTGGTCTCAGACTCTTGTTCTTTGACTCTTACACAACAAAAATTCTGTTCAGTTTTTAGATAGTTATCTTGGTCTTCTACTGTAGTCTCCCCACAACTACAGTAACATCGATCAAGCCAGGACAAGTTAAGTCTCTCTCTTTTTTGAAGACCTTCTTAATTGCATATTACCTTTATTTGGGTCCGACTAGTCAAGGCAAGTTTTGCCCATTGTTCTCAGAACTGTAGTCTTGTAATAAGTCATTACAATCAATTATGAAAGTGGCCTGGAGGACAGAATGAGTCTATGCCAATCTATTCGCAAAAAGCTATTGTCACTGAATCATCCCTGTACTGTATTCTGACTATTCAGGGTAATAGGATACATGGAGTCGCATACTCATTTTTCCCCTGCCATAACATATGACCCAAGGGTGATCTTGTCATTGTAGTTTCGAAAGGATTAACATGATATAGAACTTAAATCCCTGTTTAATATAAAGCCACAGAGGCCAGAACCAATGCCAAGGGAAACACAATTACTCACTACTACTATCTGAGACTATCACATACTCATTTAAAAAAAAATTAACACAGGAGACTGGTAGAAAGGTTCGTGAGGTTGTAAAGACTGTCACTTCATAGTCATCAAGCCATTACACACAACTAACTACTGGCAAAGGCTGCTGAGCCTACATTAACTTAATTCTCACTTTAATAATCTTTAGCAGGTTGGGCCATGCACAGTTATTTTTTAAACCCATACTAAACTTAATGCTTATATCCAGTGCCTAGTGGATTAATTAAAAAGTCAATTTGAATAACACTGATCTAGAACTGCATATTCCACAATACAGGCTGCCAATGAATGCAGGGCTGTGAGTTTAAAAGAGGTGCATATAATACAACCTGCAGGTCACTTTATACCAGCCTGCACATCTTATGTAGGTCAAGAATGATTATGCGGCTTTTGCAAACGTGAAATTTAAAACGTTAGACAATTATTCTTTTACTGTCTGTACATTTTTCTGTGCAGATCACTGCTGTAATTCCAACAATTTGTAAACCACCGAGGGTTTTCATTATTATGCTTGTCTTAAGTATATTCTCATTTTATAGATTAAATAAAATCTATAACTTTCCAAAAAACAGCCCCTTAATATGCCTGCAGGTTAGATCGTTTTGGGGCCCAGTCGAATTTAAAGGTTATACCCTAGTGTCAAATTTGCACGATTGTTTGTGCAAGCCAAATAAGTATCAAATGGTACAACTTTTAAGAACATGAACCTTCTTAAGCGAGTTACTTGTTTTGTAACAATAACATCTTTTTTACTTTACTGTTTTATTTAACTCACAAAAATATACAAACCGAATATACAAATCTACCATAGTGTCTCTTGGACGGTGCTTCCTCTCTTCCACCAGACTGCACTAGATACAGACTACAAAATAGTTCCTAGAAAAGCCACGTAGATCATAACTTGGAATTTGCCATACCGACCTACATCACAGGAACGCCTTAGGCTAAACTGTACCCTATATGTATTGTGGTGGCAAGCAGTGAAAAGTGATGGTTGTTTTGAGTCACTCACCGCTGCTGTTGGCATATGGGGACTCGGCCGACCCGTCTTGAAGACTGCCCAAGATCTCCCCTTTTCCCACGTCGCTGTCTCCCACCAGCAGGAACTTGAGGAGATAGTCGTAGCTCTTGACGGGGCTGCCCTGAGTACCCATCCTTCCTCGCATCGGTACCTGACAGCAAGCCTGGAGATATTGGTGCTCCCCCTAAAGAAGCACACTATCCCTACTGATCCAGAACAATGGGTGAATGGGAGTCCTCTCTACTGTAATATTTTTGGATCGCAGCTTTAAAAGCCCCTTGTTTATTCCTATATGCAGTCCCCAGTGGCTCTGAATGAGACTAAATGTGGCCTCTGATCAGACCAGGAAACTCCTTATGCTAGAGACACAAAAACTGATTTGTTGACACAGTTGACTTATAACATAAGAACCTTATTCCTGGCATTAAAGGACACAAGGGATGCCACGTACACCAGAGGCAGCTCTATGTTAGGATACTACAGACCTTTCAAAATTAAATAACACCAGTAGCTCTCAATTATACGTCTAGGGTTCAGAATAAACAGAAAATAAAGATACACGATGTATTTATCTTCCGATTGAAGTCCAACTTCGCTTGCCAACAGCAAATTACCAGAATACTGGTTTTAATGTCGACCACTGCCGAGAGCCAACCATCTGTTAAAAATAGTTCAAATTGACCAGCCCTGCTATTAAAATATACCTGATTGCTGCTTTACAAAAATAATAAATGCTAGGAAACGCAGAATGCAATCCGGTACCCCCCTCTCCACGGAGATAAAAATCCATCTTTGTTTCTTATGATAATGCGGTCCCCTGGCAAAATCTAAGGCTTCATTGTTTTCGTTTTGGGGTTAAAAAAAGGCAACAAAGAAAGTCTTTCATAAATATCGAAGAAAATGCTGCAAGAAAATTCGGCATAAACAAAAGAGCAAATGTTGGTTTTAGTCTGCATTCAAAAGGGCCGCAACCTTTTTAGGAAAGACACCCCACATCACATACCGTACAAAGAAACCACGCCGTGCAGGAACACCGTGTAGGTTATATTTTAATATGCAAGGGAATTTTATATATATATATATATATATATATATATATATATATATATATATATTATGATTCTTATTATTATCGGTATACAGCCCCGATACTGTCGTTTAGAGAAGGGTTATTTAGACTGGACAAATCGTACCATAAACTACGTGGATTGCACTAGTCCCGGTTAGCAATTCAAAATAAAACACATACATTTTTGTGAAGATTCATAACCGAACGTGTTTCCTTGTGTGGAGTTGTGAGTTTTTTTTTTCTTTAATCGATAATAACAACATCAACAAGAATTCTCCCCTCCAAACCAGCAAATGGAAGTGCGGGAGTGCTGTTCCCGCTCCGAAACGCTTAAAATCCGGCCACCGCTGCTACTTCCACACCGGGGTCTGAGTTTGGCCCTGAACAACAAAGTTGAAAAACTCCGCCACTCTTATCTTCAACAATCAGTTGGGATCCTTCCTTCCAATATCATGCAGACTGTTCACAAACTGCAAAATCCGCGGTGAAAACAAGAACAATCGTTTGTTAAACGCATATGTATCATTCTGTAATTGTTCTTTCCGTACACACACCCCAACCCCTCACTGCATACACCGATACTATAAAAGCCAGTCGGCTTACACAGAGCCCGCCTTTCCAGCAGCTCCTTTGGTCACAAGATTCTTGAACTGCACTTTGATAGGAGCAAACCGTTATCAATCACAGGACCCTAACAACGCCTTGGACCCAGGTGGAAACCTGGTTACTGATCATTTGTACAATCTTAATTTTGCAACGGGAAAAACAAACAGCTGATGAAAAATATGCACCACAGAATTGATAAGCACCACATAAATAGATCATTTTGATTAATGTGCATGAATGATGTATACACATAGAAAGATAATTCCCATGGTTGCTCCCTATAACGTGAATTTAATCATTCTAGTAATTCTATTTTACATACTAAAACAAGAGTGTGATGCTAACTAAATACGGCAGTAAACTAATGAGTATGAATTCAAATAAGGTGGCATACACAACATAATGCATCCTTAGATAATCATTTCCAGAAAATCAAAGGCGTGCCATTGTTTCTCCAAATAAAGCTAAACTTCTAAACACACAACACAAACAACCCATTTGCTTTGCAATCTGTCTAGCAAATCTGTTTAATTTATATTAAAATCTTCATTTATATTCTCAATAAGTGTACTAGTGTGTGAATGTGGTCTTCCATGTTTTGGTAAACATTAGGAGTACATTCTTGCTAAAAAAAATATCCATACAAAGTTGCTTCACATTTGGGAAAACGATTTAATATAATAGCCTTTTTAGTCTAGCCAATCACATGGCAGAACTCTGATTATCCCAAAAATGTGTTTTTATTCCAGTGGGAGAACCATTTGTGAAGAACCACTGGTTAAATAATTTGCATTTTGAATAGCATGGCTGGTTGTTGATGGTGTTTCTCTATCTCGCAGCCTGGTCTGCTGCATGCAAAAGATACATTTGCGCCTCACAAATAAAACCCCAGAATGTTCAGGATCAAATTATATTGTTTTGTTTAGGTCATAGCAGCATGACCCTGGTAAAAATGTGCATTATTCATACACTATCCAATTATTTTGTTAAACTGTACATTTGCACAATCAGTAATGCATGTAGTAGAGATCTGCTGGTGGCATGCCTTAATATCACTGCTGAAACATCTTTCACCTGGATAGTCATTTCCTGCATAATACTTAACCTGGAGGTAGCCTTGGTTTGCAGTGGTAAATGTGTATCATAGTTTGATCAGTTTACCATCGCCAGAAGGTTTTTTTCTATACAACCATGACAATAAGTAATACAAATAGCATGCTCTCTTATGCTGTACTGTATTTAACGAAGGTAAGTAACTGATACTCAGGGATATCAAATGAATTGCTTGCTCAAAAGTGTAACAGAGAGAACCAGGATCTGAGCAAGATCCTTGCCCTAAGCGTTAGACCACGCTGCTTATCTCATACATATTGAATACAAGACTCTCAGAGGTATAAGATCCTAATAAAAACTCCTCCTTTAGGGTAGGATTCAAATGAAAATGCATTGTTGTTTTACTTCCTGATTTATTTCCCTGTTTAATTATCATATTTTCCCCATGGGAGTCTTACGTCAACCTCCTTTCATGGGCACAAAATGAGACACCATACATTTGATTTAAATAAATAATAATAAAAAAACATTAAACAAATACTTATTATAAGATTACTCATGCCCAGACTAGGTAATCTCTGGTTTCATCATAGCAAAGGCATATCTATTCCAAATATGCTATAATATTGTATTATAACCCTGATAATAGCATTGTAAGTATAGCCCCCCCCCCCTCCAATTGCAAATGTATAATATATTAAATAGCATACTATAACATGTGTATGTTTTTTTTCCATATGGGTCCATTCACCTCTGCTTACTGTACATTAAATCATTTGTCAGCCTCTACTGCTTTGCAGTAAATAAATGCAAGCTTTAGTGTCCTTTTGAATGTGTTTCTTTTTCCTTTCTTGTATTCACTGTGCTGTAAGTGAGCTATGTGTATAATATGTGCCCTGTCAGCTTCTGCAAGGACATTCATAGAGGGAAGACTTCACTGGACCAGTCTACTCAGATGCTGCCTGCCCAGATAGTGCGAGTCTGGGATGAAAGGCTCAATCTCCCGAGTGCTCCTCGGAGACCCCATCCCTCTCAGGTGATCTGCCGACTCAGCATGAGTCGCCACTCACCCATTTTCTTTGTGAATAATGGATGAACTGGAGAGACTAGATTGGGCTCCACAGCTCATCAAACAACTCAAACAGTGGCAAGAATATGAATGTGCTGCCAGTCAGATCAACACAGCAAACCAAAAGTCTACAAATTGAAATCTGGAAATAGGTAGATGTGCGTATTCATTGTCCAAAATCCATAAGGGATGGACGAAATAAATTATAAACAGCTCTTTTACCTTACAATGCACTTGGGGGAGGTTATTGCCTAAATCCTTAAATATATTCTAGTTTGAAATTATTAGTTCAAATCGCACTCATCAGCATCCAAATTTGATTATAAAACCACTTATAAAGCACAAGATATGCCCTTTCTCGTGTGCAGAGTGATGGTTTATCTTCTGTTTTAGGGACTGAAAAAGTTTCATAAAATATAATGTGGATGCCACTAATTGTATATTAGCTTGTAGAGACCCAATCCAAACCCTCAGTAAATAGCATTACCATCAACACGATGGCTTTGGAACCAATATTGCAGGCAGATGCTGAGATTATTTACTGTAATCTCTACTTTTTGCTCTTATTTGAATTTGGTCTTTTGCTACTGATTTTATTGTACTTTACAACTGCTCTTATCTATAATGTGATATTCTGAAATGTGATATTTTAGAATGTGATATTTTATAATGTGATAACAATTTTAAGTCGTCCTGGATAAGGGCTTCTGCTAAGAAATAAATAATAATAATTCATATTTGTGATACTATTATCATTTTGGTGTCAATACCATTGACGTTGAAGATTATTTGGGAAAAAGACATATTTAAATACACATTATCGGGAGATCAGCTTAGTTACTGTATCTGGAGTGCTTTACACTGGAGGCTGCATTGAGAATACCAGAATTTGATTTGAGCAGCTAGATTCGAGATGAAAAGGTATAGAAATAGCTTGTGGCAACACCCTCTGAAAATCAAGACTTTAGAAAGTGGAGCAAATAGCAAGCTGGCAGCAACTTGTGCACAATGCACCAGTCTCCATTCACAATACTGATCGCACTTAATGCATTTATTTCCTCCTTGCATATTGATTGCACTTAAATCCGTCGTTGTATTCCTTGATCACGGTTCTCCTCCTGATTAATGCTTTCCAGGCCAGGCTTAGCATTGTATTTAGCGCTGCTACTCTGAAAGGCAGTTTGTGCAGCTCATTAAAACACAATGTATGACAGAACACTTCTCAAACAGCTTATTCAAAAGGAGAATTTTAGCTGGAGAGCAATATAAACACAAACTCCTTATGCTCACTCAGTAATATCATGAATAGTGCTGTCAAGTGCAAAAAATATAGAACATTCATAACTATAAAACTCTCAGTTGGTTGGAAATCAACAAGAAGCTGTTTTAGCCAATTCAGTTCCTCCTTTACATGCAGGATTTGGGTCAGTTTATTAAATATGTATATAATATATACCATACATTGAGACTTTTTTTGTTGCTGTTTTGTATAAAGTAGGGTTTATGTTTTGGACATAAATATTTGTTTCTCACAATAAAATACGTATTTTTGTGGCTGTATTGCTCAGCTATCATAGAGATCTGTTCAAATGAAGATCATGAAAATTGAGATCAGAGGTAAATATGCAAACGATCTGCCAAAGATCAACAGCAAACAGGTTATATCTCCACATCCATATATTGTTCAGGGCTCTGATTGGTTAAATACAATTTGCACGTAAATATACATTTTAAAATGATTTCTCTGTAGTTGGGGCGAGGCAAACCTGTCAGACCGGATCTCTCAGTCAGGTCATGTGCTTGACTCATGTGCTGTATTTCCTTAAATATGCAACACCTGGTACAAAACACTGTCGTTGTTGATTCCAACGAGTTCACAAGGTAACTAAACAGCCAAAAAAGACAAGTTTTAAAGTACAGTACACAATCCCTAAACACTCCAACAAGGGTGCTCTGTTACGGTGTGGGTATCTGCTGTGAGACAAGTTGAAATGCCGCACAGGCGTCCGGGTTTTATATATGTACAAGGCACTTGCAGTTGTTGTTGGCTGCCACTAGGGTACCAGCAATGGTATCCCTAGTATGGAAGGATGTACACAGTAGGTAAAACATCTAACAAAACAAAAGGTGGCCAAGCTCGGGATAAGGGAGGTCCTGCTTCAAGAATATTCCTCCTGCACAAATTAAATGAAACTTTTGTGGGATTAGAATTCCCCTAAATTAATCCTTAAATTTTGAAGGCAGTTATCCTGGTCTACACTCAATAATAACCTCATAGCCCACTTTGATTACACCTCCACCACCTCCTCCACCTACTCCTCCACCACCACCTCCACCTCCACCTCCACCTCTTCCTCCACCTCCTCCCCCACATCCACCTCCCCCACTTCCACCTTCACCACCTCATCCACCTCCACCTCGACCCCCACATCCACCTCGACCACCTCCACCTCCACCTCCACTTCATCAACCTCCACTACCTCCACCATCTCCACCACCACCTCCACCTCCACCACTTCCACCTCCACCTCCACCACCTCCACCTCCACTTCCTCAACCTCCACCATCTCTACCACCACTTCCACCTCCACCTCCACCACTTCCACCTCCACCTCCTCCACCTCCTCTTCCACCTCTACCTCTACAACCAGTGTTAATGGATAATCAATTGTGCAATTGACACCTGGCCACCTGCTGCATATTGGGTTTCAATTAGGTGGCAGCAGGGAGGTCTACCCTTCCAGCCCTGCCATCCAGCACACACTTTGTATTTACAATCAAAACAAAAAGTTATTTAGAAACCCAAAGCAAAACATACTATTTACAGGGGCAGGCCTCAGCCCTGCCACACACTCAATAATATGATATGTAATTGCACAAAATAAACTTAGTTAAATCAGAAAAACATTGACGTTTGCCTTCGCCTTTTGTGTTATTAACTTAAAACAATATAATTTTGGTTTGTTTTGCAATTATTTCAGTTCTTACAAAACACTGAGAGGATAGATTCACTGATAAAAAAAAAAAAACAGTAACATTTCCGTTCTTTAAAAACAGTAAAACCAGAAAATCTTCAGTTACCATGTGTTTTAATAGCTTTCATTTTCTATACAACATATTTAGAACCAATTGGAATCAACGTTAGAAATGTACAGTAACGGTCATATTATTCATATTGGATTTTTGTGATGATGCTAATGATAGCAGAATTTAGATGCAGCCTCACAAGAATATTGCTAAACAGATTGCATACAGAGCACCCTATAAAAAGCAACAAGCAGGGAATGCAGGATTCAAATAATAAGAAGAGGAAGGTTTTGTAATAACGATACTAATGATCTTTACTGCATATGCTGCAGCAATTTCACAACCCAAACACCATTAGCCATGTAATGTGAAAGATCTATTTCTAAAACAAACTTTTTGAGAATAATGTACAAAGGAATATATAGAATAACAATATCTGTACAATTAAACAGAGAAATGTGTATTGTTTAGTAAATATGACCAGTTTAAAAACATGTGGATTTTTGTAAGATATTGGTTTGCCGTGTATAAACACTATGATGTTTAATGTCTCATGCTGGTTGTATATTATTATAATAATACATAAAAAAAATAAATAAATAATGAAACATGTATTTTGAACTTCTACTAGCCCTAACCCTAACCCTTTTTTTCAATTAAATGTGATTCTTAGAACAAATATTCCACTGAAATTGTTCCTTACTGTCTTGGCTGTTTTCTGTTTTGCATAGTTTGACCTCTGTAACTGAATGGAAAAAAGCCAACCTACAAAGGGCTCTTTCAAGCTCTATACAGTAGACTAGGATACAAAACAAAATAAATTATCCTGCTTAAATCATACAGGAAACATGTACAGAAATGATATTTTCAAGTAAAAACAACCTTCCAAAACTACTTGTGTGTGTTTTTTCTTTCCCAAAATATACTTTATACCAGATAGCTCTACTTTCTTTGTATATTACAGTACTGAGCACCCACTGACATTTCAATCCTGTTCCTTACCAATCATCACAGCTATTAAGGGGTTAACGGAAAGGATAATGGAAGTGAGTTGCTTAGGCAAGAGGAAAAAAAAAACATGGAATAGATTAAAATGTAGATTAGAAAAGGTTTTCTTTGTGTCTGTCCATTCAGATTATAGCAGAAAGAAGTCCCTTTGGAAGGATGACCATCTGGACTTAACTGAGCAATCTATACCGACCAATAACACACAGACTTGCAAACATACACCTCTGGGGTCCAGGGCAGAGGCAAGATCACTCACAGCTCCCCCATTCCCTCATCACACTGCAGACACCAGGATATTACAGCTTGATATCCTCCTCCTGCACCTCGAACAATGAGAGCCTGAGTCCCAGAGACCAGGGGATTGCTCAAGCTCCATCGTCCCCTTTCCAATGAGCACCACAAGGGGGGAATCAGCAGTCCTTTCCCAGCACTTGCTTTGTCACTCTATTTTAACTGCTACCAATTATTTTCTATTATTTAATGAGTTATTTATCATTTAAGCAGGGTTATATTAATTAAAGAATGATATTAATTATTAAAGGTAATATTACTTAAAGAAATAACCGTGGTAATGTTCTGTTTGTGAAATTAAGCTGTATGTTTGTAATACTTGTTTCTTAAATAGGTTAGTATATGTTAAACAAAAGAACAAACTAATCACAGGTCCAAAACATAAATAATTTGGAAGAAAAATCTGTTTGATTGAATATAATTAAATTTTTATTTTTATCGGAAACAGTTTTAACTGAGAACTGGGCTAAATTAACTCTGATCACCAGGAACTTGGTGTATAATGACAACACCAAACCAAAATTCTAAGAGAATCTGTTAACCCTTACAGAAAAAAAGCACACATCATTGTCTTTGTTGTGTTTAATGACAAAAGGCGGCTTTTTTCAAGCTTTGTCTATTTCTCTGATCGGAAATACTTCCTGCCTATGAGAGAGTACGTGTGATTGATATTGCAGACATGGTTAGCATTACTGATGTTGTGGTGGAAACATAGAGGGTTACAATAACATCTCAGGTGAGGAAAGAGCTGATGATCTATTCATTAGTGCATGTCCACAGGATACTGCTTAATGAGGCGGGGGCATTTGAGATCTCCGCAGGACCCCCCTCCCCTTGGGATTCCACCGGGATGCAGCAGTTCTGCATATCCTCCCCACCCCTCTCATCTTGAGCTCTGTGGGGGTGGGGAGACTTGGATGAAAAATACAAGTCTGTGCAATTACACGACAAACAGGACCAGGGTAGGCTTTGTTTTCTTGTTCCCGCTACTTGCATAATATCCTTTAATCACACTGCTTGTTTTTCAATCTTGTCCTACGAGTACACTTCAGCAGGATGCAATCTGTGTATTGCTGGTGTGAGCACCTGCGCCCCCCAGCAGAGAAAATCTGAGCCACTCAGCGAGACTGATGGTAAATGGCTGTCTTCAGATGGTGTTTCTTTCTGAATATGGTCATTAATCTTAATGAATAAGGATGTCCCAGGGCCAAACCATTGACAAGAAAATGTGAAAAGCTTTGGGAGTATTGGATAAATTGATCTCTCCAGGCAATTATATGAATAATGTTATCATGAAGAATTAGGACCTACATCCACAGCATATGAATATACAATGTTGTAACGTATACACATAATTGCAATAACAGTTCCCAAGATATAGCTTTCAATAGCTCAGCCCTTGAATGTTTTGGTATATATAAAAAGGTACTATAACTTACAGGGGCTGGACAAAGAGTTTGAATAGACAGATCATTGCCAATTGAATGTAGGCTTACACTGGGAAATGGCACAATGTGACAAGACAGTTTAAAATGACAACCACAAAAAACTAAGCAAGACTTCAAATGTACATCACAAGGTATTTTTATTATAAGATCAAGGAGTGGAGAAAGTAGAAAGGTTGATTTGAAATGCATGTAGCATACAATGAATTCACTGTCAAACCAGCCACAGCTGGTTAAAATGTATTAGATATTTTTGCTGTGTGTGTGTGTGTGCTATTCCAGATATGTTTACTTGCCTATTTAATATTCGGACACGATAAGATAATTCAATACTTATGATGGACCAGACAAACACAATGAAAGGTCCTGTTATTTTAAACAGAATATTTGTATTCAGAATGCTGAACAACCTTAAAGTTTTCACTATTTTTTGTAAGAACAAAAATTGGACCCACTGCTGCTTTTGCTTACTAGACAGCAACATGTTTTCACTGCTAGCGAGGAATTAGATTTTTTGGAACGCAGCCATAACTTTAACAGAAACTTCAATCACTGCTGTATAATAAAATACATACAAAAGGGGAAATAATAAACTTTAATATTAGTGCAAAAAAAGCCTGCTTGTTTTTGCTGAAGCGTGTAATGTGACATTTTTTATTTATTTTTTTTATTTTAAGGAAACTATGCTACACTGGTATATAAGAGAGACCTGGTCTCTCTAGACAGAGTCTTCAATAATCACTATAAAGTAATCAACAGAAACCTATAGAAAATAAAGTTACAATAAATGAATCCATAATTTCACAATTAAAATTAATCATTACATTTTGTTCTCAGTCCTCTTATAGCTGCAAAAAAAAAAAGGTTGGTTGTAAGATGCTAATTGCATTGCTCCCTAAATTTTATTTTATATTCAGGTGACCATCCTGCCCCTTTCTAAAATTATATAAAAACACCACTTGCTTAATTTCTTCATCTCCACAGCCTCAGGTCTGAACAGTTTTTGTTCTATAGAACAGAAGATCAGTCTGTTTTGATGTTCTTGTGTTTCCAGGGGTAAATGAGCTCCCCAATGAACAGTTTCTTGCACAGCGCCCCCCAGGAGTCCTTTGGGTAGCAGCTGTAAGTCAGTGTCCTGTACCACTGCAGCACTGCGCTGTACGTCAAGGGATTAATCTGTGGGCACACAGTAGGAAAATGGGTTTAGGCAAATCAGAAAATACTAATTCTGCCCCAAATAAACAGCGGGATTTTGTTAAAAGGCATTAATGCAAACTCCGACAAGCATGATAATGTTTGATGTTAGTGATCTACACACATGCTGGTTACTACATTTAACACAGACCCTCTCAAATCGGAATCTCAAAAATCCTTTTTACATACCTCCATAAGTAAGTGAAGTGGCCTCTCTGGCTCTTGTTCCAACACACGAAACTTTACTCCAGCTGTTAAAAGAAGAAAAATATAGTATTAACACCTTAATGAATGTACACTCCAATGACCACCACTCCAGTGTCCACTGTGATATATTAGGCATTTATTTTCAATTTTGTATTACTGTTATTGATGATGATGAATAACCTGGTCAGTGTTTAAGATGCCATAATATGTATGCATTTATTCTTCTATCACTGTATTTAAAGTCAATTAACTGCAGCTCAAAGGTGAGATTACCTGCCAGTCTATAGGATCTGCAGATCCTGAGCCCCATAGCGAACAGAGGGAATGAGTTAATAAAATCCACACAAAGGTGAAGCAGACCCTGGAACAACACCACCAGCAGGCGGAGCTAGAGAGTCAATGGAATACAATTAGAATATTAATTAATGTAGTTTTGGTAATCTAATCAATGTCTTTGCTTAAATCTTCTTAAAATCACTACCCTCATTCTAATAATGATCATCTACTAGCCATACCACTATTAAACAATTATCGTCAATGCCACCTTTGAAAATGTTTGCATGCTTATTAATTAAATTAAAAATGCTACCTGAATTCAGCAGTTCAGAACAGTGTACTCTATAAAACTGAGAATAGCGACTGCCTTTTCTCACGCTAGACATGTCCTGACCCCCTACTCCCCCTTGTGTAGCCCAGTGCTTACCAGAGTGAAGACCAGGTAATACAGCGCTGTGGTTGGCAATAGGAACAGGAGAATGGTGAACAGCAGAGTCCCAATGAACAGCTGAAAAACACAGTTTTCTGGTTTGAAATGGCACAAAGACACTCAAAGTCTTTTCTAAGCGAATATCATTCTAATTTAGTAAACCTCCCCGCTATCCTGAACCCGAAACTCCAGTGTACTAGCGTTAGGGCCAGCAGTCCAGTCTCCTGTCCGGACCACAGGGGACACACACACCAAGTAAGGAAGGTCTTTGGTCAGCTCTGTGAATTACCTGGTCCAGGTCATAAGAACAGGAGTCCACACGTTGCCTCAGTACATTCCATTTCTTTCCACGAAACAGCCGCCACAGAGAGGATAGTCCATAGACCTTTAGACAGTAGAGTCTGTGGGGAGCAGCAAAACATTACTGGAAGATAGGGGGCGTTCCATAGCAATACTGAATTTTCTCCCCACACTATATCTATCGTTTTCTCCCAATTTAGGAACGTGTTGCTGCCTGGGGCTATTTATATACTGCAACCAACATCCTCACAGGGGAAATACAAGTTCCCAGCGATAACTCACAACTACTGTATTACATACTAAACAAGATTTTCCCAATTGAAATGCAACTATCGACTGTTAACAGAACAATACCAGCCATGCAACTCAGGTTATTCTCACTACCCTGAAAAAGCAGACAAAACTTCTTCATAGAAGGAGAGTCGTTGGTCAGGGATAAGAAATCAGGATTGGGCCCCTACTAGTAAGAACTGTAGTTTTTTAGTAAAAAAGTATATTAGTAGGCAGATTTTGAAAAATGTGAGCGGGATGAAATTCCCATGGTTTGGGGCAAATGATAATCAAGGTAATGCTTCTGGGAAACAATTGAGGCAAACTGTCCACAGCAGGTCTCATAGAAGCCCCACTGTTTTCACTGCAGCTCATGCCTTACCTGGCTCCATAGACGTAGAAGCAGTAAATGTGGAATGTCAGCAAGGCAACAATATCAGAGAGGACAGAGAGTGCAAAAGTGAGCCCCAGGCATGCAGAGAGGCCCACGTACCACAAGATCATCCCAATGAAAGGGGAGAGCAGGTGAATATAACCTGAAATCCAAGGAGAAGAAACATACATTATTCAAAAAACACTAAATTTAAACCTGGTAAAATATGCTGGATAGACAGCACTATAGAATGAAGCCTGAAGCCACATGCTTCTCTTTTCTATCAATTACTCACTAATCCACAGATGGATGTGGTACAGGAAGAATCTCCCCAGCACCTGGTCCAAAGCCCGATTCATCTTCAGCCCAGCCGGGGCTCCCATCAACCACTTTAGCAGCTCCTGAAGCTCCTCTGCGATGCGCTGCAACAGAACCACAAACAGCAAATGTGAAACCAGAGGATTTAAGGTAGGGTCTCCATCAGTTCAACATTTATAAACTATCATATCTTTTACACATACAGTATTACATTACAGAGCTTTCCCGATGAAGTTGCTCTGGAACAAATTGCTAAGAAAAGTAATACATGCTATATCTTAGTAGCTAATAAAAAAAAAAGAGTATACAGTATAAAGAAATGCAAAATCTTTTGACATTTGTAAAAACAGTATAGATTTATTTTGTCATAGTGTTGACGTTGTACAGAAGTCGATATTGACTTATTATAAACCTGCTATGCTGCATATTTTAAAACCATTTCCTTTTAGCTAGATGTCAATGGACTTACATCAGCAACAGGAACCAGAGTGTTGGCAAGCCGCCCAATTCGATTCTCTCTGTAGAGCCAGGAGATGAGTAGGAGCCCCAGAGCCACATCGACCAGGAACGAAACGAAGATATTCGCCTTCCTGAAGGATAAATCAAGTAAAGATCAAGGAAGGTGGCATTTCCATAATGAAACTATCCAGAATCAGCCATAAATAAATTTACGGAATAACTAAGGTCTACTGGTAGAAAATGGGAGGGCACCTCATGAACTCTGTGTGGTCCTCTGCCTTCCTGGGGACGCTGATCACCTGCAGGTGCTCTGTCCGATGACTCAGCTGGATGCAGGAAGACAATTTACTGGACACAAAACGCATTGGCCACAGGTTCAGGATCCTAAAGGAGAGTGTAATTGAAGGAGTTTTGCAATAAATTAGCTCTAAATCCTCCCTCAGAAAATATTCTGACTAATTTGCACCCAGGGGCTAGACCTGCTCTCTCTGGAATGGCTTATTCCCCCAGGTTTACTTTTTTACTAGGCTATCATTTAACAGCCTTCTACTCTACAGATGTAGGTAGTCTAAACAGGCCAGTAGGTTAGATATGTCACAATATTAACTGAAAATGCCATTTACAAGAAGAAGAAATCAAGTTAGCCCATTCTGACCCCTAATGAACCCCTTGTTTCCTCACCTGCTTTTGCACACCCAGTACCAGACAGACAGCAACCATGTGAGTACCAGACACACTGGCACAGAGGCTTGCTTCGACAGCTCCACTATAATACTGCCCTCTCTGCCCTCTGACTGCCAGTGGGTGAGCTTGAATGGCCCTTCATCATACTTATCTATGTAGAAGAGTGCCTGGCTCTGGGATACAGTCTGGAAGACCAGCCTGAGCTCGGACAGCTCTGTCTGGGGGGTTGAGAATCCCTCCCTGGGCCGGGTGCAGCTGGGACAGCATGACCTTGCACTG
The DNA here is from genome assembly GCF_017654505.1 of Polyodon spathula. Taxonomy (NCBI): domain Eukaryota; kingdom Metazoa; phylum Chordata; class Actinopteri; order Acipenseriformes; family Polyodontidae; genus Polyodon; species Polyodon spathula. Next base: position 12,698,207 of record NC_054559.1, read on the forward strand.
ATCATAGTGGATACAGATCACCTGATCACCCTTGTCCTCCTTATCATCAGACTCGATCACCTTGCTGCCTCGGGAGTTCACCTGGCAGCTGAAGCGCTTCTTTCCTATCTCACTGCTCAGATGGAGCCAGCGTCCATGCGGGAAAATGGTGCTCAGATCCTTCAAAAAACTCTGTACACTCTCCTGGTCCTCTGAAGGCTTGCACCAGGAGCCCAGTACAGTCAGGTCCATCTGGGTCAGACTCTGGAGCTGGTTCAGATACTGCTTTACCTGGCCAGGGATGAAGGGGAAGTGGATCACAGCCAGCACAACGGCAGAGTTATGTCCTGGAAGCCATCGGCCGATCAGGAGTCCGCTGTCTGCCGCGTTGCAACACTGGGGGAAGAAGACCTTCAGCACCATGATTTCTGATTCCTTCTGCCAAAACAGATCCTCTAAATATTCCTGACAAAAAGTAGTAATCAGAATTTAGCCAGCTACACGAAATTAAAATTCCACCAACAGTATGCATTTAACATATTCATTCTGGATCTTTAACCACAGCTATGTGCAGAATTTAAATTATAAACCGTGACTGGATAACGTAACTGGATTCCTAGTCGAATACAAAGAAGGTTAAACTAGGCTTTACATCTATAAACAAAATACAATCAACTCCCTGAACTGCAGAATGTGGAACACTTATACTTTCCCTGTCACAGACTAAAAAGAACAGAATAATTTGCAGTGCTTTACCGATGCACATACGTCACGATCAGCCACTCCAATTTTCTCCCAGACACAAAGAAAATTGGACAAGCTGGCTAACAACACACTTCATATCGGTATTACAATAGAAGCAATCATGACAATATAATAGATATAGTTATTAGTCTGATAATTGTATAATATTAACCTAGCTTCACAAGACAAAGGAATCACAAAATCAGATGGCCGTCCACACTGCACTCTCATTAACATCAAGTTTTGATTTTTGCCTTCGCTTCGGTGTCCTTTCTGCCCTTCAAGGTTGTGCGTTTCCATAGAAACAACAACATTAAAAAGCCGTGGGCAAAATTTGATTAATTTGTAAACTGGATTTCTTTTTTGTCGGTAAGGTTATAATAATATATTTTTTTTTAAAGCGTTATTATGTTCAGTGTCAACGAAAAGTACTGCTGTTGCTCATTTATTTAATCATTCGTAACATCGCACAAACGACGACGAGAAAATATAAAGAAAGTCCGCTTAAACTAACTGGGGGCCGCCATATTTGTTGTTATGTGGAAAAATTCCGTCATCCATACAGCTCCTCTATGCCGACTGTGCTGCTTTATATGCTTCCGACTACAATCTGAAATCTGTATTTTTACAAACGAGGGTGACCCCTAGTGGAATAAATAACACGATCTTCTTATTGACCTTATTCTTACAAAATACCTGCAATACTAAACAAAACTGTAAAAAACAAACAAACAAACAAACACACACACACACACAAACCTATATGGACTTAATTCTGAATCTATGAACCAGCCAATTCAAAATAGAGGAGTGAATCTAAAAGTTACCACTAAATACAGAGAATATTGTACTATAACATTTCACACAATACAAATGCACAAGGGCCTTGTGAATGATTTTCCCATGCTTATAATTGGCACATTTAGCACAGGGTTTACCATTCTGTACCATAGTTGTTTTACTATGCTTTACCTTGGCTGTAACGCACTTCGCTGCTTGTACTGTGCAATAACCATCTTTTAAAATTAAAAACTATAACTTAAGACTTCTAATTCCGGAGAGCTCCGCAGTGGAGCAAACGTACCCAATGAAGAAAGACAGAATGAGTCAACGAGTGATGTTGGGTTTGAAACGATGTCCACTCTCCTATCTTCCTGATATGTGCTCTATCCCTGAGGTTTCTTGCCTGTTTAATAACTGAGGTGTGAAATACTTTTGTACTCACCTGCAGTGCTCTGTGGTTGAAAGGGGCTCAGGGTGTCTCTGTGAATGTCAGAATGCGTCTGTACGTGTCTGAAAGATTCTCATTGTACAGTACTGTGTGACTCTGCAGTAAAAAGAGCGGGCTCTGCACCTGATAACACAGACGTGATAAGCCCTACTGCTACTTTGAGAAGATTATATTCCAACTTGCAGTCAAGAAAAAAAAAGAGAAAATGGCAATCACTTTATTTTAAGTTTATTTAATTACAGGAGATTCGTGATTACCAAAATTAAACATTTCATTAAAAAAAAAGATATCCATAAAAAAATAACAAATTATCACTGGGACTGTTTGATTTTTCCTCCTATGAGATTGCATTCTTATTCTGAGCCTGCCCTTTCTCTATGTAAGGATGGAAAGCATGTTCGTTTTCAAAAAGAATGCAGGCTCATGCAGATGGTGTAATGGAGGCTGGGGTGCTGACTCTAGAACTTGTTGCGGTTGTCTGGGTGTGTTGCTCAAGCTTCCCATTATGATATAACCTTATCAACAAGACCTCCTGAAGTTACAAACAGGGCCAGCAAGCACACTGCTCCAAGCTGACTTATCTATCCTGGCAAACCTCGCCCAGCAGTTGCTGACTGCTCTATGCAATGTCCTACTGCCTTGGCTGCCAAAGTGCAAGCTGTTAAGTTTCACAGTCTCCCTTAAATGATAATTTTCAAATATGCCAAGTTTGTACAACCTAGAGTAGCAGGTTACTACACGGTGCACAAAAATCACGGTGCACATATATGTATGTGTATAAGAATAAGCAAAACCTGTGCTTTTGTGAAACAAATACTGTTGTTTAAATTACAGTATACAACGGCACCATAAAGTGAGTGAAAAACTGCATTACCCAGGTTCACGTTCGGAGTCCCAGTGGATCATGGGTAGGTAATATGAGAAACGCGACAGCTCCGAGTAAATAATAAAGGCGCTTGTGTTTTTATTCTAGTATATTGTATTATAATTAAGTAGCGCCATAGCGGGTGTCCAGGTTTTTTTTGCAAGTTCCGTGTAATCTTTCATTGCTGCCGCATGGTGGGGCTAGTACACCAGAGCTGAAGTTTAATGACAGCTTTATTGCAGTGTAGAGTTTTCCACAAAAAGTAAAATACATGAACAGTTATTTTCCAGTTCTTTTTAAAAATTTTCAGAACACTGTTATATCAGTATTATATATTTGTCTTTTGTTCTGCAAACTGTTGAGATGTTAACTGGAACATGAACAGTATTTTATACAAATTGTCCAAAATAAAGCCCAGTGTGGCATAGATCTTATTTCTCTGCTTGCTACTTGAACAAACAGCTGTTACTCAAACCTCTTTCTATCAAATACAGAAGGCATAATAATAAAAGTGGGGCATTTTCCCATTATGTTTTGTGGCCTTCCTCAGTGTTCTGGGACCTGATTATACAGGCTAACAGTCCACATACATTTCTATATTTGTTTAGATTTTATTACAGTAGCTTTTTTATTTAAATACCTGCAGCATGAAGCCACAGTGATAGAACACTTGGACGAGTTGTATGCCATGGCTGAGGTTCTAGGAGCAGAGGAAAGAATGGTTTGTCATAAACAACTACCTCCTGGTACTTAATATAGCAATAGAAATACTGATCAAGGTATTCTGACTGCAATAGATCAGAAGTCTGTCTCTTTGCTTTACTCCTGTAGTATATTTTGCAAGTTGTGTTGTCTCTCTTGTTCTTCTCCAGCCCTCAGGGGACTTTATGAACCTGACAGAGTGTGGCTGTCATCTCTGAAGGCACTACAGTTGTGGTACACATGGGAGGCATGTGATCAGTGTTATTTTGCATGGAAGACAGACATCACATCAAACTGCTGCCTAATTTGTTTACATGCCCTGGCCAGGTCAGTGCTGGAGCTGGGCAGTGGAGTGGGGCTAACCAGCATGGCTCTGTAAATCCTGCAGCCCCAGGAGGTGCACATTCAGTGACTACCATCTCAATCGTGCTTGAGCAGCTGCAGAGCAACATGACGCTCAATGGCCTGGCTCTAGGGGGGTGCCCTGGGGCTGACTGGAGCTCAGCCAGCATGGAGATGGCATTGCAGGGACTGGACTGGGCAGCTGCATCTCAGGAGCAGCTTTGGGATCGTCAGGATGATGTTGTGATAGTCTCAGGTAGAGCACACTGTGGTATAAACGTGGGCAGCACATGGGTGCCAGAGACCATTTGTATGTGTTGGCAACTTGGTGCATGTACAGTATCTATTTCTGTCGTAGTCAGCATTTAGTGTAAGGATGTCACGACATATATGCAAGCTACAAAATAAGATCAAATGATTTTTAATAGTACCATTTTGTTAAAAAAGTAATTACATTTATCATGTAAGCAAGTTTTGTGACTCATCTTCATAGTATCAATGGTTTTGTCTGTCTTCATCTTAATCTACACATGCCTGTTTCATGGGTTAAAAAGACATCTACTCACCTGTAACTAAATAATCTACATATAACCTATTCAAATATATAACGTAATATTAGAACTTCATCCTGTCTTGCTATTCTCTTTGGATGTGGTTTATGATCCAGAGATTGTCTGCTGTCTAGTTGGGCTGCTTCAGACAGCATTCCTGAAGTTCACATTGCATCAACAATCCACAACGTAAAGCCTCTACAATACAGAACTCAGTAAGTAGTAAATATAACAAGAGCTGTGATGTAGCCATCTTTTTATATTTCTAGAATTTTAGCAGCTGTGAAGAAGTATTATTTACCACTACAAACCTGTCACAGCAGTCAGAAATATCTTTGAGGAGGTTGCGAGAAGTACTGTCTTAAGACATTTTCAACTCATTGCACAACTCCAAGGACACCTGACAGCCTTGACATGGTCCGTACATTAAGGAAATGCCTCGCGTACATTCTTTAGGATTACAGACCATCCTTGCACCGTGATGTAATTTAAGATTGCAGACTGCTTGACGTGCTGTTTTTCTGTGGATATTTTTTTGACAGCTATGAGTTTTCCTTGACAGTCTTGGTATTAAATAAGCAGCAGAGCGTGGCAGACAGTCTAACTTTGCTGCAGATAGTTTTTTTTTTTGAAGTTGGAACAATTAGGATGCTGTAGCAGTGGCCCTGGAGATGTTGATGGCTTTTTGAGCTCTGTAGGTCACAGCAGGACGAGTTGTCATTCAGTCCCATTTTCCAGAGCCCTGCAGTAAATTAGTTTTCAGAAGCCATGTTGGGTAAACAATCCCGAGCCAACAGCGTTTGGCACTGCAATTACACTCCACAAACAAACGTGGTGTCTGTGTACGACCTAGCATACATTTCCATTTCTCCATCAGTCACAGTGAAAGTTTCAAAATAAAAAGCAACTGGTCTAATGTAATGGTTGCAATTAAAATTACACTACAGGTAAATTTCAACATATAATCTTACCAACATTATCATGGAATGACAGGAAGAGCACTGACTTATAATAACAAGGTAATCATTTAATGCCAGCCTCATTAATTTTGTTCAAGCAATAGACACTGAACAGGTTATTTCACAAATACAATATATGCACATTGTAGCCTCAGTCAAGTCATCTAGCAAACTGTATTAACACAAGACTTCTAGAACTGCTAAAGCATGCCACTCTGGTCATCTGTTAAGTGGTGCTGCTGCACCTGCCAGCTTCAACATGGCTAAAGTCTTGCAGACCTAGTCTATAAGGCTGTTGATATGGAAACCCTTATCCAAACATAAATTGTAAACATCATGAGAAATTCATTGTTACAGTATAAGTCCAACCTACTTTCATTCCACGAATTGTCCATACCGCCAGGCACCTTTTACACATTAACAATGTAAATAGGAAGCTGCCTGCAGTTTTAGAATTTAAACTTTTTTCACAGGTTAGGGAGAAACAAGACACAACTTTGTAAGTTTTGTATACCACATGGTTAATGGGTCTGAAATTGGGAATAATATGAAGTATAAAGTATCTGGTGGCTGCTGTTGTGTGGTTAATGCAGGGTCATTTAAAACTGAGATGGCGTTATGTCCACATTTGGGTGCCTGGGACCCCTTTCAATTTTGCCACTGTGCTACGCGTCAGCTGTCAGAAGAGGAAGAATAGTCTGGTCCCAACTCTCATCCCACCGAAGCTGTCTAGACTCCCTGAGGTTCCTCCTGAAGGTACTCAGCTTGCTGTGAGTGCTAGGAAAGTCAGCCAGCAGTGTCTGGAGGTGCAAAACAAACAGGATCAGGACTGCACACAGTCAACAGCCTATATAACTGAATCAAAAAAATTGCAATTCTTCAGGTGTATGTCATGTTGAAGGTTATCTAAAGTACAAGTGGATCAAACCCCAATAATATATTAAGTGCCTTGAACTTGAATCATCAGTTAAATTTTCCATACCTTTAGCTGTTCAGCCAATTCTTGTGAGTCTTTAAATATCAATCCATTCACTTCATGCTTCACAAGTTCATGCAAGCTGTGAAAAGGGAAAGGAGAGAAAAGGTTTATGTTTCATGCAGCCAAGCTGTGTATTTCTGATCAGAACCCTGGTCTTGATCACATCTTCTGGGAATGTGACCAATGCTCCTGTCTGTTACGCTGCCCATTATATGCTGATGAATAAACTCTGCTTTACTTGATCTGTCCTGCCTCGGATTGACATAAGGAAAGGAAATCCTGATGTTTTCCCAGTGCAAAACCGAATACCAATCATGCTCACCATTTGAAATGTATAGCACAGACAGGGAGACAGCAGCCAAACATGTCCACCACCTTCATAGGAAGGTCAAGGCCACTGGACGATTTGTGGAGACACACCCCAAGGTCAGCAGATCCTGGAGAAGCAAAACCAAGCAAAACCAAAACGGTGAGACGACTCTTGTTTCGTTAACAGAAATATGCATATACCAATAGTCTCATACTATGCAGGATACAAAAATAACCACACTGCAAAATTATTTTTATAAAACAAAAAAAATTATATAATATTAAAATTATTATTATTTTTATTTTATTTATTTTTTTTTTTTTAAGGATTTACCTAGCAAGACTGGATAATCTTCTGCTTCCAACCACGGTGTGCAAATCTGAACATGTTTGAAGTGCATTTTATTAATCTGTGTTTTGTAGTATTCTTTCAGAGGACCTCTGCCTAAAAATACAAACCAAAACCAACATTGAAAAACAAGTGTTTTTAAATTCCCACATACTTTCTGCATATCTGGGTTTGCTTGTGCTGTACAGTACGTAGAGAGTGTGGTTTTGGGTGTGGAAAGGCTAGGGCGAGCTGTTAAGTGCTTTTTTGTTACAATAAAACTGTACCTGTTATGACACACACCAGCGAAGGCAATGTGGCCCCATTGTTGATAAACTGTTCATAATCTGTTTACAAGAAATAAATACAGGACAATCTGTTAAAGGGAAACTGCATCACAGACTTGAATATCAGTTTTCAGAATTTACCATTTTGAAAGGTTTAAAAGAGGCCTGTCCCTACCTTCGAGAGCCTTCAGAAGAATGGAGAAGTCTTCATCTTCTACAAAACAGGAAAAGAGAGAAATGATTGTACGAAATCAACTTATACTACATTCAACCAAACAGGTAGCACAGAAACATTTTGCATTAACAGTTCAAAGGCTTAGAGTCTTTGTGCTCTTTCTTTAATACTATTGAAAGCTGTCTGACAGGGGAACATGGTTAGTAGTAAAAGCAGGATAGTTCAGCGAATACCTGTCCAGCTGGTGCTACTAAGCAGTAAAGCAGGGCGGTGAGTGATGTGTCTCGCAGTCCTTGTACTCTGATCCAGCTCTGTGAATGCAGTTCTTTCCTCGGTAGGATCACCTACAGGCTCTCTCCTGCAATCAAGGCTCAAATGTTACATTCTTTTGAATTTCAGATTTTTCTTCATTTAAGGAATCTAGAATTGAACATTTTTTAATATTCAGTGATGCTGAACGAACCCCACCCCCGCATTCATTCAAATCCAACCACAGAATGGCCATGCAAATTGCATTTTTCTTCCACTCAAGTAAAAAAGCCAGCATAATAACACACCTTCATTACAGTTATTTCCAGTAAAAGTTATTTCATTTCCTTTAGTCCTGTATTCAATCTTGTATTCAGTTACACTACATAAGTAACACTGAAACAGAAGTGCATTTTTACATACCTAAACAGTGAATGATCCTTGGCAAGCTTCACATACAACCTGTGCTGATCATCCAAGATGGCTTCTTTAAATATTGATGGAGGCTTGTCATAAAGGGTTGTAGCCCTGTTCAGAGACAATGGCTTTTATCAGAACACATTCACAATCCATTTCCTTAGCATTACTGTACTGTTAGGAGCCCCCTTAGGTATAAAGGCTTTGCAACACATACTTAATACTCCAGTTTTTCTGCAGATCTTCCTTCATGGCATTGGTGACGCAAAGGTTGTGATTAGAAAACCTTCCAAAAAACTTTTCATACCTGGCAGAAAAAATGAGATCAATAAAACAAAGACGTACTGAGATCATTCAAAGCCTGAGTAAAGTGTCTCCTCGAAATTAGGCGCTTGTTAGGGCAGAGAAGGCGGGTCCAATCTGTCAACTGTTATGAGCAATACATTTGCTGGAAAACCAACAAAAGCACTTTGTAGCGAATGACTGGCCTTCTCTCTAAACTCAGTTTGAAATTAGGTGGTTTTTTTTCTGGTCATTCCAAAGTTTAAAATGCTTCTCCCTAGCATACAATCAACAAAACATGAAATGGTTCTCTATATAACCGTGATCATCCTATAACAACGTAAACTACAGCATGTACAACTTATTTAAAAAAAAAAAAACACCTAACTAAATGCTATACTGTACTAGTATTCTTTATACGCACCACTTTGCAATCTGTACAATGGGGTGATTCTCTCCATGAGTGAGTCCCATAATAGTGTACCCATAGTTGTGCCAGTCAATAATGAACTTGCTGCCCCGTACCACACAGACAGCCCATGTTACAGCTATACTGGGCAGGCCTGGAGGGTTCTGGAAGATACATAGGTAGAAAGAGGTATCTGTTTGCATGTTATGCAGGGTGATTATTAGGTGTGTAACAATACTCTAATCTTACAATACCATATGCAGGTTGCGATATGATCTGCATCACGATACATGCGATGGTCCTCATGGTCTACTTATATGATGCATAATAAGATCAAAGGGACCATTTAATGGAGGACTTTTTTTGTTAAAAGTATTCATACCAACTATAACACACACTTATTCTTCATTTAACAACCACTTAGTGAACTACAATGAGGCATGTTTTGCTTTTGGTCTTGTATCACGATACAAACTATACATACCTCTATTACGATACGATATATCGTGTAAAGAACGGATCATGATTTATCGATACCCAGCTAGTGACTATAACTAAAATCTGCTGGCCGCTTTGCAGTGCTGCTGGGGGAAACAAAACAACCCATTCCTAATCAACTTTGAAGCCCTACCTGCATGAGAACATAGGATGGGAGATCAATCTTCTGCAGCACATAAAACAGCTGCAGCGATTGCAGAATAACCTTTGCAACGTAGCGGAAAATCGTTGGCCCGACTGCAAAACAGGAGACACTAATGAAGGCGCTAGCCAAAATGTTTCCTTTCAAACAGCTAGTTCCACACACTCAGATTAGCACTCCTCCGAGACTAGGAACTCCAGTGCGAAACCAGACATAAGAGTTTTACTGTTGCAAAATTTAAAATATGAAACTTAATGTACGTGTTTCCCAATTTGATTGCCAGTTTCCTGTCTGAATCTACCATTTTGGAAACATCAAAAGAAGTACATTCTCGTTGCTGTTGAATGTTTGTTCATATACATGCAAATCAATTTCTGTTCCACTACCCCATACTAAACACGTCACTATAGCAGAGGGCAGTTATCTAATAAAAACGATTTACCTGTTAGCCCTTGAACATCTGAAATTGGGACGATTTTGATCTTCTCATTGTCAAGCACAACACGGTGAGGCTTTGTACCTGAAAGTCGAGGAGGTATATTTTGTCATTTTAAAAATGACACACGAATTATGAATGTCTCAATTGTTAAATGAATGCAGTCTTTCATTTTGAAAACAAAACTTTAACAATTACCAAAACGAATAATGGGTTTATAGTAAAAGTTACATAAATGCATTTGTAAAGCGGTGTAACAAGAGTGACCCACAACCACAATAAGTATATATGTACACACACACACACACACACACAGTGTTTAAAATTTACCAAGAAAGCCAACTAATGTTACGCTATATCCGTGCTTGCTGAGGGACAGAGAATGGTACTGCATTCTGGGGCTGCGTCCGATGTCTCCCAGAACCAGCACACAGGCGTTGAGACTGCTCGCGTTGGACCCCAGTCGTGCTCTCACACACAACAATGCGAGGGCAACGACGAGGGGAACTAACCACACCAACCCGGTTCGGGTTAGCGAATAACCGCATACAAACCCCGCCGCCAACAACAAAACTAAAACGGGAACAGTGAAAAATCCCCGATCGGCCATGTTTGCTAATGTGTTGTTATAATGACGTAGCCTTACACGTGAGGTATTTTATTAAAGAGACAGTGTACCGATGCCGTGCTGAAAGTAGAGATAAATCTTCGCACATGCAGTATGGAAGATGTTACAGAAAGCGGTATATGTTGTGAAGCTCTGTTTTATGAATACAAACTCATAAAAATATGACCTCAGATACACGTCCCTGACCTTAGCAAAATAACTTCAATTTCCATTCGTTCAATTTTCAATAATGTATTATTATTATTATTATTATTATTATTATTATTATTATTATTATTATTATTATTATTATTAACAACTTTAAACAACACACAACTCTCTATGTATTTATCTATTTTATCCACATCTACGGTATGACACAAGTTCCCGATGCTCTCTGCGTGTCCCACGGTTTAGGTTTAGGTAAAGCAGGATTACAAACCACAGCAAACCCAGTTCTAAGGTACTGTAATGTGGGTTACGGGTGGGTGAGTTTCACTGCAAGTTGATAAGACAGCCTTGAACGTTCAGACAAGTGTCAAAAAATGATAGCATGAACAACAGATTCTAAAGAATGCAACTATTAAAGTCCATTTTAATTAGGGGAGATCAAGTTTTCAGATACCATAATTCGCCTAGTAGAAGACACAGCCTCCACCTCGGCTTAATTACATTTGTATTGGGAAATCAGCCTTACCAGCATGAAAATGAAAATAAATACATTAAAAAAAATAAAAATAAAATGATCATGCTAATGTGCTATAGTGAATTGCAAAAATGGCAGCCTGTACAGATATTGTATTAGTATGAAGATAACAAAAAAAGGTTCTATATTTCCCACTGCAGGCAAATTGCCCACTACAGTACTCTGTTATAAAACGTGGTTAATTTCAGTACAAGGACTACGGGGAATCTGATATTTTATATATCGAGCTGGAGTTGGATCTGCCCAGTCAGTAGGCACAAAATCCCCACACACATTTATCATGAGTGAATTTCAGTGTATTTTGCATACTACAGATTTAAATTCGTTTTCACAGGTTGAGCCGAATAGATTCAAATTAATGTGTTAGATTATTTGGTTACTATCGAACCATTATAATGCCTTGTGTTCATCACTGACGGGACAGTGATATATATACTGTAGAAGACAGCTACTGTATATAAAAAAGCAGCGTCAAGATAAACAATCCGGTTCTTCTGTTGTAACCGAGATATGCTGCTTAATACTGTATTATGCATTTTAATATTTAAGGTTTTTTTTTTTTAATGTAATGCAAGTGGTGTGAGAAATCATTTTACAAATAGGGTTGCACATTTTATATTTTTCATTTAATGGCAGAGCAACGGATCTAAAAAAAGCTGTCGCGCAGATTAAAGCAAACTGACGAAGGAGGGTCGATTTGACTAACAGTTCAGAATATCACAGACAAGCCTACTGTTTGCAGTAAATAACTTACTAAGGAAAGCTACGATGGGCGCTCATCTTGCGGTCGTAATTGCTTTACTTTTAGCCTCAGCTGATGCCACACACCAAGAAGCTGTAGGCGATCTGCTAGTCGCGTTGGAAAAGGCTGCGGACTTCTTTGAAAGGGAGTTCAGACACATTAATCTGGACGGAGTGGTGGGATTTCAAATTTTGAACGGTAGGCAACATCTGTCCTTTAAATTTAACTGTACATTGTGACTGCATTGAAGTATTTTGTGAAAAAAAAAGTGATGTAAAAGATGGAAACAGTTATTCTTCGTTATAGCTCTTCATTATTATAGTTTATGTTTTTAACGATTGCACAATTACTGTATGTATTTGCATTAGTAATGTCATTTTTTGTCTTTGAATAGTTTGCCATGTTGGGTGGCTAGATATCATGGGGTTCCAAATGCTGTCAGGAGCATCACATCATGGGAAACGCTTTGCTTTGCTACAATCTGGGGAGCTTTGCTATAGAATCCGCTATTTTTTCAGCATAACAAAGGTTGTTTGTAGAACCTAAATGAAATAAGGGATCCAGAAAAAAAAGACCCGGGAACCAATTGAGTTATGTGTATTCAATCAAAAAGTCTAAACGGGCTTGTACATGAATTTAAAGTTTCCACTTATAGTCACTTGTAAGTGTGGGAATGAAATTTTGAAACCAATTCCGTTCATGTATACACCTTCCTTTTTGCTATTTGCCTAACCTTTAAAAATGATCTTCGGCTAACAGAAACAGTATTTACACAGACACAGACAGATTTACCATAAATAGGTTTGAAATCTCTTAAGTTACCTTTTTTTTCAAAAGTGGTATTTCATAACAATGTCACACATTCAACTGAGACAAAGGTTAACACCCATTCAATTAGGCAACACATACATTGTTTGTTTTACCATGAATAACTATGCCTTCATCTGTTATGTATGTATTGATTTGTGATGTGGTCCATTTAATATGCAACATCTTTGTCTTGACAGTAGAGGTGAAGGAAGCTTTGAGAAGATGGCCCCACACAGACCTTGGGAACATACATCAGATAGCCAGAGTGAAGCAACTTGTGAACAGGCTGAATTCTATCATTGCCCAAGCAGTGGTAACATTGCAGGAGAGTGATCCTACATATTACAGAGGTAAAATGCCTGAGCTGCAGAAATGGCTCAAAATAGTACGCACTGCTGATACAGGTCCATGTTAACTGTGTAGTTGAACAAGCTGTTTATTTTATTAATTTCCTTTTTTACCTTATGGACAGGTATAGCAGTTATCGATCAGTCACGGTCATTCATACATCATTCTTAGCACTGCTCAACTAAATTCAGTTCTGACCATATTAAGAAGGCACAGTAATCTCCAGTAGTATTCCTAAATGTAGTAGGGACACATAGTTTTGAGTTTGTGTTTCGAATCAAACAGGTCTCAGGGATTTAAATGCATGACAGCTTCATGATATGCCCACTTTATTTCCTTTTTATTTCAGCATTTGAGCCCATTTTGCGAGCTGACTTTTGGACAGTTCCTCACATGTGGAATACATCAAACCCAGCTCTCGTCTACCCGGCGTTCAGAGAAGTGGAGTGCTTTGACGAGAAACTGAGTGACAAGTGTATGACCCTTCTGCTGGGAACATGGTATGATGCCTTTTCAGACTAAGAACACAAATGAGGAACTTTATTTACAATGTCATACATACAGAATACATCATTCATGTTCTTAATGGAAGGCATTTTCTAAGGAGGTCAAGAGGTTCTCAGATGAAGACACTCCCTTCATGAGCTGCCTTCAATTCAATTAGGGGATTTAGATACTTTTAAAAATGTGGACAACACGTAGTCACTAGGTGGCATGTTTTTATGCAAACATTCTGTGAATGTCAGACTGTAACATAAAATATAAAAAATACAATATTAAAGGATAAGGTATTTAAGCAATCCACATCCCAAAACAAAATGTTTGTGTTTCCAAATAGAAATAGTTAAACATCTCCAACACCAAACTTTACCACTGTATTCTTTTGAAGGAAAGACAATGGGACTCCATGCATTGTCACTAATTCCTGCAGGACCTTTATGACGAGGCTCAGATGCCCCGATTACTCCCTGTCTCATCAGCTGTTGTACTTCATGTTCGGGGCAATGGTAAGATCATTAAGAATACCCAGGGGTCCATGTGTCAGCCTGTGGGTTCACTTTGTTCTAGTTTGTAATCACAGGTACTCATTACTCTCTTATTACTGTATTCTGTTTTCCCTTGACAGTTTCTTATATTACCAAAGCATCATTCATGTAATGCTAGTTTATTTCAGCAAGTGGCTCTCATGTCCTCTTGGTTTTTCAGAAAGGGTGTCATAACATACTGCAAGGCGAGAGCAGGGAGAGCCGAGCCAACCCGACAGACCACGATTACAAGAGGATTTTCTGCTCTAACATGATGAAGCGCAACATTGAGTTTGAAAATAATGGTTTCCCAATCCAGACACGGGACATCTTTATAGAGAACAGTGAGTGTTTCCTCCTGATCCATACAATGGTAAAATGCCGGGTTTCTCCTAATCAAAGTCTAGTATAAGAACAACAATAACAAAGCATTACTATTGGTCTGTTTTCATTCAAATATGTACTGCAGTTTTGCACTGGTGCTAGGAAGGTGCTCTTTCCTGTCAAAATTCTGATAATAGGAGTTAACTGATAACTAAACAGTAAACAAACATGCCCCAATGTACATAGTTGCATTGAACTAGGAACACTAGCAGGCTGCTTTATTGAGCCTAAATGGTCTGTGCTGTTTCACAGTAATGCTGTGTGGAATGGCAGGCTTCTCGGATTTCTATAAATCCAGCTGGCTGAGGCACATCCTGACATGGCAAGACTCTGATGGGGGTTGTTTTAAGAAAGATGGTAAGTGATACAGTGAAGTAAAAAAAAAAAAAAATGTACAAGAAAGTCAAAATGTATTCATAACTAAGCAAGGTGGTAAAAATCTATATTGTAATAAGTTACGTTTTACCCATTAGCCTGAATTCTGAAAATGTTGTGCTGTTTAGGTAAGAGAGTTAGTTGGGTGTTCCAGCATTGTTTATTATCTTTACAGAGAAGGAAAGCCCACATGGACTGGACAGAAACCTACTGGGGACCACAAATTCTCACAAAAGAGTGAATAGAAGAGAAAAAATATTAAAAGGTATGCTTCCAAAAATGTAATTTGATGAGAGGAGGCTGTGATGCACTTCATTGAAAAAGGACCTGTGAAATAGATTTGCCTATTTGATTTTTATTAGTGTAATCTAAACTGATAAGCAATTTGATTTGATTATCTAACCATGTATCTATTTTTAGTTTGGAATTTTTAATTCTGTCCTGTCATGAAGTGTTACTTTCCGTTCTGTTTTCACAGATGGTTGTTCCAGCCACATGACTGCAGTTGCAGTGAGTATGCTGGGAGGGTACATGAACTTCTATCAAATGGAGCAGGACATCACTAAAAGACCACTGACATAACTGTACAGTACATGAAACTCATCTGTAAGATTCTTTGAGCCACAAAGACCTGTGTGTCATCATTAAAAGCTAAATGACCTCTGAAAAGAGAAATATCCTTTGTCATCCTGTATAAAATGTGTAGCCCAATTATTAACAATGATATTTATATGGTAGTATAGATTAAAATAGTGGTGTTTAAAATGAATGTGTTATCAAGAATATTTATTACTAATAAAACTCACCTGGTTCCCAGTAATCTAACTATAGGGGCACTGTTATATGAACTGCTCCCATGAGGTGGGCTTTTTTAATCCATTATTGCTTCAGGGCTTGAATATTATTGTAGAAATGTAATTGCCTTATTAACGTTTTAAAGTAAAGTATTTGTCAAGTGCATTATTGCAGTGTTTTTATGTTAAGTTGGTTAAGTCCTTATGCTGAAAAGTGCTATTATATCTGATCTTTTGTAACACAAACTTGGCTGTTACATATTGAAGATTCTGTCAGATAAAACGACTTTTGGATGTAGAAAATAAATCAATTTGAGCAGCTGTGGGATATACAGTGTGGTTTATTGCTACAAAAATAAATGTAACATTTACAAAGTAGATAAGCTATATAGTACATTCAGGTTGTACACAGCAAACACAGTAATTGAAAAGTATGCATTAAGAAAAAACAGGCTGCCTTGGTTAGTAAAAGTATTTGAAGGTTTCACATGAAGAAACACTGCAGTAAAACTTGAGACAAGACGTTTTAGCTGGTGGTAACATGACAATTTTTGGGGAATGAATGTAGTCAGCAGTATCTTAAAAGCTTAAATGTGTGAAAAAGGTTTTACTTAAATAAATATAATACAGTATTTAATATGTTATTGATTCCATCCGATAATTTCATAGATGAGTGCTTTCAGAAGGCGAGATTCATACGTAACTGTGTTCTTTCCAATGTGCATTCGTTCCTCCTCCAGGGGCTGCTCAATGAGAGCTGGGACATTTTTTCCATAAACTAGAAAATGAGAAAAATAATGATTTCCTTAGCGTGCAATAAATGTGAAGAATTAAGAAACAGCTTCTGAGTTGGTGCCTTCAAACGAAAATACCTAACTCCACATGGTACCTCAATATCGTATTGCAAATCCAGCATTCAGCTGATCATTTTAGACAAAGGACATACTCCATTTTTAATACATACTATGTTTTAAGATAAAACATTTATGCTGCAAAATTAGACTAGAGCTAACTTAAATCTCTTGCTGTATGCTAGAACCTGATAAAAAAAAAGAAAACATTTAACAGCTTCGCACCTTCACAGTGTTCCAGGAACTGGATACATTCTTGTACGACGCTGTCCCGTAACATGATCATGTGTTTCGACATGTTTTCTAGTAGGGACAAGAAGCAGCGCTTGGCATAGTACCAGGTGTCTGTCCCAAGCTGGGAATCAAAATGAAACAATCAAGCACATTTTCAAAGCAATTAAAAAAAAAAAAAATCTCTAATACCTTCAATATTTCAAGACCAAAAATTGTTTCAAGAGATTATAGTTATATAGCAAACCTGTTGTTGGTAGTAGCTCAGTGAATAAGGTATCAGTACTGTAAAAATATAGGCCACTATGACTACATTTACAGCTACGTTATTTCTGTGTATTCATTTTAACTTTACAGCACTGCAGACATTGTAAATTGCATCTTTAACAATACACCAGAATAATGCTGTATTAGAAAAATACAAAGACATCTATATTTTTAAATTAACTATGGGGATTCAAACATAATAGATATTGCTAAAACATTCTCATGGGTTACAAAGCTATCTGTTTAATAATTAGATTCTGCTTTGGGAAAGCATAAGGCGTGAGTCTGTTTTTTTTTTTTTTATGTGATAAACATAATTAGGATAAACAATGAAGTTGAATCCTTTAAATGCAAGTGTTAGAAATAACATTTATTTGTTGCTTTAATCCATAAGGTTGGGTTGAGGTCAATTAACTATTTCTAATAAGGAACATGAAATGCGTTGACAGATTTCTCACTGTGCCTAGCAATCCTTCAATATGATTATAACCGGTGCCTTCGCACACCATGAATCCAATACAGGCGATGATTAATGCTAAATTGAAGTGCTTCTTACTGTCCGATTAAAAAATAAATGAATTGTTTATCAATTGATTTATCTGGGGGGGGGGGGGGGGGGGGGGGGGGGGGGGGGGGGGGGGGGGGTGGGGGGGGTGGGGGGGGGGGGGGGGGGGGGGGGGGGGGGGGGGGTGGGGGGGGGGGGGGGGGGGGGGGGGGGGGGGGGGGGGGGGGGGGTGGGGGGGGGGTGGGGGGGGGGGTGGGGGGGGGGGGGGGGGGGGGGGGGGGGGGGGGGGGGGGGGGGGGGGGGGGGGGGGGGGGGGGGGGGGGGGGGGGGGGGGGGGGGGGGGGGGGGGGGGGGGGGGGGGGGGGGGGTGTGTAAACTCAGTCTTTTCTTGCAAATAATGATCTGGTGGGGAACACTACAGATCAGTCTATCCTCTCCTGCTAGAATCCACTATGCTTTATTGGTTGGACTCACTGAAATGTACCAATGTACCATCCTGCTTTACTAAAGGACTATTCATACAACAGCGTTTATTCACTGCGGTTTTTATGCACGAGGTTTCCCTGTTATTTATTGCTTCAGACTAACCTAGAAATGCAGCTATAGTGCTACAGTGTGAACAGCTGCAAAGGTGAATGAATAACAGTCAATATTCCCTCTACAAGGTGCATGCTGTCCAGTACCAACATGAGGAGGCCAACATTGTCTATTTGAAAACAATGAAATAAACTTAACTTCACACGATTGTATGATTGCAAATGGATCATCACAATTGTAACATTGGTGGCTGCAACAGTAGAACAAAAATATAGTTTCTTACCTTTTTGTTGTATGGCTCCAAACTCTTAATTACCCGAGAAATTCCAAAATCGTAATTACCTTTAGCACAGTATAGGGTCCTGTGGGAGCAGGAATCATGTTTGGATTTTTAATTAGGGCAGGGAAGTGTAGGGATGTAATATACTGTCTCTCAAGACCGTGCTTGTATTTGTTTTTGGTCTTGTCACAGTCAGAAAATTACACAAATTTATGAAATAGGCAAATTCTGTCACATTAGTTAAGAGTTTATAGTATCTTAAACAAGACCAATGCATTTCAAATTACTTAGTCATTCAGTAATGCTCTGTGGTGATAGTCCTTGAATCTTGTTGGCTATGGATTAAGTTTTGTCAACAGCAGCATCAATGACCAGTATCCTTTTAAGAAAAGTAATCAGCCTATCGCTCCACTCTCACAAGCAGCTTACCCAATCACAAGGTTCACAATGCAGAGGTGATAGACCTTCTTGTCTGGGTCATCATAGGATATCTGCTCCTCTTCTTTTTCAATTTTTCTCATCAACTCTTCAGCCTTTATAAGAAGTCATAGTCAATACTGCAGTATTAGCTGCTACATAATGAATATCCTTTAAGTAGACATTGCTTCCTTTAATCATTTGGCTTTGATGGATGAAGAATATGGCTAATTGGTGCTAGGAGCATGCTTTTGTGGGTTTCTCCAAAATTGGAACTTGGATGTTGTACCTTTATTACAATACAGCTAAACCAACCCTGCATAACTCAATGCAGATGTCACGTCATGGAACTCTCCCATGTTATTATTATTTTTTTTTAAATCTAAAAATCCAGAACATGACAACAAATTTAATTTTTGTTAGTACTTATATAAATATATATATATATATATATATATATATATATATATATATATATATATATATATATATATATATATATTTTCTTCACTTAGCATTGCAAACAAAATATTAATGTGTTTCTGTCACAAAAACACATTACTGAGCCAAAAACTTCATCCTTTAAAACAGTGGATCATTTTGACTGTAAAGTTTTTTTTATTGCTTTTCTTTTTTTAAAACATGTTTAACATTTTTTTTGCTTACCTCTTCGTTTTGGCTGGTCATGATGTAAGAGACGCAGAGATTAGCCAGGACGATTGCACTCACGTTCAGGATCTAAATAGTAAATAAACCAAGCCACTTTTCAGTCATCAAAATACTTTTTGGACATAAACTCAAAATGGAAAAAAAAATAATAAAAAAACTGCATAATAACACTCATGCATTAAAATCACACACATAGGTCATGTTGCATTCGCGGGTAGAAAAAGAGCTGTGGGATTCAAGCAGATGAAACACTCCACTTCACCAGTGCACTTTACCGAGGTTTTTCTCTTGCAAGGACATTCTTGGTTGTTACACTGTCCCAGCTATAGCAAACAGAAGGAACAGAGTAGAGTACTTCTTTTATTCTCATGGAGTCTTGAACCACTGATATCTGCAGTGGGAACTGATTTAAAAACCCTACAATCACAATAGACTGTACAGCACACCCTCGCTATAACAAACCTGTTGGGGGTCTGAGGCTTTTGTTCGTTATATTGAAGGGTTCATTATAGCGAAAGGACAATCAAAATGAACGATAAACTGTTGGAGTAAGTTAATGAGAAGAGATTGTGAATACAAGTAGAATTACATGTTTTCTCATGTATGCAGTATTCTGTCTTTGCTTTATCCTATTCGTTGAAGAATTAAAAAGCAGTACAAAAAGCAAAAATCCCAAATTGAAGCTGAACTTTTATTCAAAATCAATCTGACATGAATCGTTTCAAAGTGCACCAAATCTTAATCCAACATGCAAGAATCCCAAACTGAAATGAAAAGTTACATGAAAAGTTCATCAGATCCTCAAGTTTTTTTGTTTTTGTTGTTGATTTTCCTTTAATCAATTTTGCGTACAGACCAGGACGTTGACAGTGTGTGTTAATATTATGTTTTTCTGTTTTTTTTATTTGGGGTCCAGGGGCCAGGTTCATGATAGCTGAAGGTTCGTTATAATGAAGGGCGTTACAGTGAGGGTGTACTGTAGTTCACTGTGTTCTCTTCGATTTGGTTACTGTGACCAGTTGGCATTAAGCTAACTTGGTTTTCTTAAACAATTACACAAAATGGAAAATACGTTTTTATTATTGGTAATTTAAAGATTAATGCAGCTATATTAATTTATACTGTGGTTATGCTGAAGTACGATTATAATTTAATGTTAAAATCAATGTTAACATAGATGTTTTTTCTTTTTTTTATAGCTAATGTATGCACTGATCTAGTTAATCAATTTTAAAATTTACACTATAGAGAGTAAATGATTAAAAAAAAAAAAAAATGTACTGCAGTGCAATCTTTTAAACAATATAAGTTCAAATAAAAGACCTAAACGGTAACGCTTTATATTGCGTGGCACAAATTAATATTAAATAGACATGTAATTGCATATTAAATTAATGTTAAATTAATATGTAATAAATATACAATAGCTGGTTTCTCGATAAATGTTAACCAAATGTCAGTTGAAAATGTACTTGCATATCATGTCCATTTGTATTATGTTTTGTTACCCTTGAAAATATGTAATAATTTCCCATTGTTTACATGTTTTTAATTGAAAATAGTTAATCTGATTTAAATGTTAATGGAAAGTAACAAGGAATAATTGAACATAAATTTAATATAATTTGCATATCTAACATTTAATATGCAATTGCATATCTATTTAATATTAATTTATGCCACGCAATATAAAGCGTTACCGACCAGTGTTAAATTTGTATTTGTTTTTACTCCTAATATGCAAAGATTCAATTTGCACTTTTGTAAACTTTGCAAAAATGATACACCATGGAATAATCTAGAAAACCCAAACGAAACTAAAATCTTTACCGTCACTTCATACATTTCCAGAGAACAGCCAGTTAACTTTAAAACACACTTACGTTATCATAGTGTTTTTTAACGATGGGCTCGTAGAAACCAATGGCCTCTTTGTATTTGTTCTCCTGCATGAAGAGGACGTGTGCTACATTCAGTTTCCACACGTCATGCTCATTGCAGAACTCCACAGATTTGCGAAAGATCTTCTCCACCATCTGGTAATTCTCCAGGTTCCAGTAGATCTTGGCCTGAACCATCAGCACTGGGATGTACCTAAAATACACGTTTAATTAGATGACAGCGAAAAATAGTGAATCTACTGCTCATTTCCAATGCCAACCACAAACACTGCAAATGTAATAGGCCACTATACTTACTTCTCAAGAGCCTCGTCATACTCATTTACAGCTCTTTTCACAGCTTCGTCATCACGATTGTGTCTTGCTTCTTGCACCTTAATGAAAAGAGAACGATCAAAGTTCGAAAGGCTGGAAAATATAATTAATAGAAAAGCGATCATTTCTATTAGGAACAGGCACGTTTAATTGAGGAGGAGATCAAACTCTTTACCTGCTTTGTCAGTTTACGCAGCTGCTCTGTCAGTTTAGCTGCCATTTCATCAAACTTTCGGAATGCCTAAATGTGTTTAAAAAAAAAAAAAAAAAAAAAGCATTTTTAAAAGAATGATTTACCCCTGACATTACATAATGCTTTGAAAATGGTGACTGCAATTAATTACATTTAATTTAATTGTACAGGTCCGTACAAAATGAAAGGATTGCACAAACACTTTCTAGAAATGCTGTAGTGTAGATGACAAATGATCAGATAGAGAATGACTGGCTAATGCAGGGTTTCTCACATAAAAGCAACTACACCAAAAACCAAAAAGTTTTTTACCTCTTCTGGGGCAGTTTGACATGTTATCATGGCGTCCAAAAACTCATATAAATACTACAAAAAGAGAAAGAGAGTCACATTGCCATAACAATTTATTTTTGTTTTGCTTTTCTTCCATTTCCCCTTTCTGAAGCTAGAGATTCTATTCACAGTGAAGCACTCATTTATGTATTTTACATTAATGGACTTCTTGCTGCTAAGCCATTACTAGCATTAGGATACAGGTCCTCAGGCACTCAGATCTTAGTTCTGGGAAAGATGGTACTTCAGTTTTTCATTTAAAATATTTTAAACAAAACATAGACTTTCTGCGAATTCTGTGAACTTCAATACATATGAAAGGTTAAAATTAGTAAAATCAATACAAAATATTTTCCTTTATACATAGCTTGGAGATAAATAGCTAAACAGATTCCAAATACATTGCTCAGAAATAAAACACTGGTCCTATACTTATGTTTTTTTTTTGCTCATCAAACTATCTATAAAATGTATGATAATGTACTGCTTGCATCCATGAGCATTTTGTTAAAATGTTAAATCTTGTACAAATTTAGATGCAAGAATTAACAAATAATCTTTTGCACTGAAAAACATTGAACCTAGCAAAACCTGTCAAAACTGAAATTTGTTTTTCACAGGTTCGCATTGATTTCCATTTCGACATCAGCCAGTTTTATAAAAACCCATTACCAGCAAACACAGTGCATTATGGCTCGAAAGCCAGTGGGCAGATTGTACGTTCTGCAGCTGTATTCTACTGACAGACATGGGATCAATATAGCTAGGGTAATAAAATTCTAGGGCAGAAAGACAAAGAACTTACAGTGTAACTGCATGACAGTCTAGTGATCTCTAAGCTTTTTATACCAGGAAGATAAACATCTTTAATCAGGAGCAGATCACTACAAATCAAAATAAAGTAGTATAATATTCTACTGATCTTGCAGAATTCTCTTTTTGTAGTCCAGGACCTTTGTTCCAACCAATAGAATTACTAAACCTAACTGTTCAATTAAGTAATTAAGGACCTTCTTGGAACAAGGTCATGATTTGGAATTAACTGAAAGACCTCTAGTCCTGGTTTTTATTCCAACCCTGTTTTTAATTGTTTAATTGAACCAATTAAACCTCCATCCCTGAAGTAGTTCATTTTACCTGTTAAACCTGGAGCAGAATGACCACCCAGGACCATGACTGGCCCCTTAACTAAATTTAATTCTGAGTGAATACAAAAAGGGCTTCTAGTAGTCACACCTTGTATTACACAGTAATGGGTTAAAAGCATTTCTTAAAGGTTTTACTGCATGTGCTTTCTATGCAAACTATACATTTTACCCGCTGTGTCAATTTTATATGTAATTATTTTATCCATATATTTCTCATGAAAATACTGTAAATTGGAAACTTACCGGTGAGAGGGATTTGTAAGTAAGATGTGCATTTTCAGCTAGAACATCTGCAGCCAGGTCAAAATACTAAAAAATAAAATGAAGTTTGAATTATTTCCAAACTTTATTATCAAAGCAATAATAGTTTTGGTTCGAACTCAGGAAAAAGTGAGTCATGCACCAATAAAAAACATTAGTATTCAGGTCCACACCTCACTTTCAATTCTGGAGTCAGTATCAGCCTTATCAGTCACACACTATACAACATTTAAACTTAAGGTTCATGTACCTTCCTTTCAAGAGAAAAGCATGTTTTTGAGGTAATTGGAAAAAGGGTATTCTGTGGCAATCTTGGCCAAAAATGTAGAACAAAATTACATTAAACTAATAGGAAGTTTTTTTCTTCTTAATCCTAAATATACTGACATAACTTATTAAACCAAAAACATATATAAAAAAAAATGTATAGGTGAAAAATAAGTCTTCCAAAGCCTTTTCTTGTTTTAGATAATGGTAACTGAAGACAGACACCCCAAAAATTACATTACATTGCAATCAATTCACTTATGTATAGATATAAATGCACAGTTAAATGAACTTACTTCATATTTAATGTAGAGGAGCAGGAGGTTTCCAAAGGTCTCTGGGGGGAAAGGATTCTGCTGCAGGAGAAATTGCAACTTCTCAAAACCTTCTGTGGGTTTGGAATCCATATTCATTAAGGCTTGGTTTTGCAGAGTCACTGGATCGAGCTCCTACAATCAAGCATATTTAAAATATTTTTGCCCGAAATCTCAGCTACAAATAAAAAGCCTTTTTTTCAGTTTATTTTAAAAAGCACTGTCTGTTTTCCCCCTAACCTAAATGTATGTTTCCGGAAGTCAACCACATGGCACTAATATAACGTGGGTTCTATAACCTAAAATATCAGTTGGTAGAAGAAAAAGGTATATTGTAGCTAGGGAATGCAAAGCAATTTTCTTTTCTGGTAGCCAGATGGTGACATAAAGGCACATCCTTACAGTTCTGAATCATTCCTCATCTTTAGAACAGGTGCAGTACCCTAACAAATACAGACAGGGCAGACTGGTGCTTGGGAAAAGTGGTATATATTGCTGAGGTTTTACAGCCTCCAGATGTCAAAAATTCTTAAGACCCTAAAGACTGCATTATGTTATGTGTTATATAAAAGGAGAAAAGCTACCATGCTAGAGCAAGCTAACCCTGCCTACCCAGAACTTTCAATGTTATTCATTATGCAATACCTCACCAGACAGCTTTCATATCATTAAGATTTTACACAATTACATTTACCAGTCTGAGTGTACGGCTAGACTGCTGTCCTGCAACAGCTCATTTGCAGACTTCTAAAACTGCTGTCACATTTAGTAAACAGCTAAATGAACTTTAATCATGTGGTTGCTGCTGTGTATAGGATCCACCTCCATACACTACAAGTCACAGGCCCTTTTAAAAAGTCATATATGTAGAAGTCTTTAGGGAGATCTGCTATTAAAATGGTGCACGTATACATGTGTCAGTGCTACTCACCTCCTCGGAACGTGGGGGCATGTCTGTCAAGGCTTCCTGGGCTGCATCATCTATAGTCGAGTACAAATTGGAGACATGTCAGTATCTGATATATGGTACAATCTATGAGCGCTTATATTACAGCAGAGCTGCAGTAGATTAAATGTGCTGGTTATTTCTCCATGCAACAACCAGCACAAATACCTGTTTGTCAGCTGCTTCAGCTGGAACAAAAATACCAATTATTTTCCAGCTGTCAGTACTTTAACTTTAACTAGATGATCAAAGGGTTCAAATAATAATAATAAAAAAAAGTTTCATGAGTGCTGGTCTGAAATACCTTTCTTTGTTTTAAGTTATTTAACGTGAAAATTACCAGTTGACATACTTACAGTTTTTCAGTTGGTACTCAATGGCTGCCTTAAGATTAAATGCTTCGATCAATGCTGTTTCATGCAGCACAAGCGTGTTGCCAACACTCCTTACATCGATACCTTCTGTTGTCATGCCAACACTCAGTTCTGAAAAAGGTACATACATAACATACAGACACAAAAGATACAGCTGATACAAGACTAAAACAGATCAAAGCATCTTAAACCTACTGTAGTTCTTTTGAAACAATTTCCTTTCTTTTAAGTTAATCTTAATTCTTTGCTGTCTCTAAAATTATACCTGCAACCATAGTTTTTGCAAAACGGTCACATTCATCAGAATTTCTGATCAATAAAGCACATGGGAAAGATTAATGACAAGTCCCACAAAATTTAAAGGGTACTGGAACCAGAAGCAGTAAAAATATAATCAAACAAAAAAACGATACAATACCTGGGTGCTCTCTAATTCCACGTTCAATTATGTCTGCAATGTGCTTCAAGGCAGGAGCATACTGCTTCATACTGTAGTAACAAAGGGCAATGTTGTACGACAAATCTGAAAAACAGAACCGCATGTATTGAAGCACCTAACAAAAAAGAAGTATGTGACATATAATTTAAAAAATTCAGATTACCTTAAAAACAAGAATGTAGACAAACAGGTTGGTATCTGTCATCCAGAAATACACTTTGTTTAGTAATTCATTGTGGGTTTTATTACAGCTACAGTTATAATTATGTATTTTACTGTAAGGTTTGTTTTCATTTATCTTAAATGCATACCAATACAATTGGACGTACCAACCTAGGAAACTCCAGTTTCAAAATGTGAAACCTGTTTGTGGGCTATGTACATATTCACATTGTAGTGTAATATTTAAAGCTGTAATTTGCAGATAACTTGTACAGTAATGTGTAGATTACCTGGTTGATAGCCCATGACTTGCATGGCAGAGCTAAACTTTTTGCAGGCCTCCTCATACTCTCCTTCCTTGTAGAGTAAACATCCCAGGTTAATCTCACTGTCTGGATCATCGGAGGGCAGCTGCTCCACTAGACTCTAAGATAAGGGACAGTTTTTGCATTGAATTTGAGTGTTTCTCAATGAAATGGCATGCAAAAAAAGCATAAATTAGCATCAACCCTGTGCTACCATCTTTATTTTAAATAAGGCAGTCCTATATTACTGCTGACAGAGGGTCTCTTAAATCAACCAAAAGTTTGTTTTTTATCTCTTCACTTAATTATCATTTACCTTAGCTCCAGAAAGGTCCTCTTCTCCGTACTTGATAGCTGCTTGGAGCTTTAACATCTATGATAAAAAAGAACAGTAAAATAAGGGGACATGATTAATTGACCCTTTCACCACCTCCAATTTAAAAACGAACAAATGAACAA
Organism: Polyodon spathula; assembly: GCF_017654505.1. Lineage (NCBI taxonomy): Eukaryota > Metazoa > Chordata > Actinopteri > Acipenseriformes > Polyodontidae > Polyodon > Polyodon spathula. The sequence continues at coordinate 12,725,056 of NC_054559.1, forward strand.
AAACCACATGGTGATTTGTAACACTGAGCATATTGAGTTATACCTTTTAAATGTAATTCAACATTAATCCACCAGGTGTCATCCTAATAGAATTACTAGCAGTAAAATGACGCATCTGCAATATAATTATCCCACAGAAAACAACACCTGCGGTAAATCATGTTATCAGCAGAGAATACATCAGTGATCCCATATATGAAATCATATGTACACAAGTTAAATATCTAACACTATAGAATACAATACAGGCATCCAAGAGATTTTTACCTTAGTATGATACCCTTGGTTGTCCAGAAGAAATGTAGCTTTCATAGCATCTGTATAAAGGCAGGCCTTGTACAGGGACTGGGCATAGTAGAGTCTGTAGTCCTCGACCTCTGGGTGAATTTGTGTGAGCTGCTCATAGCAGTCAGCAGAGCTGTTAAAGTCCTGAATGTGATAGTAACAGTATCCCAAAAGGGAGAGGGCTGCCCTAGACTGACAAGACAGACAGAAGAGTAAGCACAGTGTCAGTGTTCCCAACGATTAACATTACAAAACAGCAGAGTTTATCAGTTATACAGGTTAAAAGAGAAGCGGTGCTATTGCACTCCGCAAGACAAAATGTTTATAAGATTTTAAACAGCTTGTGGTGTAGATTTTCCTCCATTTCTATCCACTGTGAACAGTACAGCTTTTGGGTGTGACATTCAAATGCTAAGTTTTTCACACTGAGATCACTGTTTCAGATGATTCCAACAGAAATAAATCATATTTAAGTAACTTCTCTTGATGAATGTTTTGTTAGATAAACACTACATTTAAGGTAGACTAACCCTTGGAATACAAATATGGCCCCATTATAAACATATAAAAAAAAAAACCAAAAAACACTATCTGGGCTAAAGGTACTGTAACTGGCGTTGTTTTGACATGCTGTTGTAGTATTTATTAATAGCACACACTGGTAGTTATCGTCGTTTTTGTTATTTGTTTTTAGCCAGAAACACTAGGCTGGAAATACATTAAAAAAAAATAGTTTAGGGAACATAAACCTGACCAAACCTTAAAAAAAGAACACAACAAAAGCATAAGCCTTCAATGCTTTTAGCAGAGAAATCAAGATAAGGCATACTATGTACACCATTGCAGAATAGTGTACAGATATAAAACAGAACTGACAAACAACTACAATTCTAGAGCATTTCACAACTAAAGCCTAAAAATGTTCCTTACAGCTGCCAGTATTCTCTCTTTTTTAACCCTTAAAAATCAACCCCTTAAATGGAGATTTCATTAGTGTTTTATTGTCAATTATTTTGCCTTAAGTAAAACCTTGGATTACCTTGGAAAACACATTTTATTCACAGATATCAACAAATGCTTTTATAGAATTTAGTATTACCATGTGTATCTCTGCAAGCTGTAAAGTACAGTACATTATGCACAAAATAACTTTGCTGTCCAAACAATGTAAGGAACTGCTTTATGAAGAACAGTAGCAGTTGCAGGAAAACTCATTAGTCAACCATGGATGATTTTTAAAAGACAATTAGGCTAACCTCTTCATGGCATCGATATTAATTAGGGGAAAGATATCAACCTGTTCAACAATCAGATACATGTTTCTATCTCAAATTATCCAGTTAAAAAAAATAACAAGCAATGGAATTTGCATTGTCAGTAGCTCATTCTGGGACAAAAGTGCTGAAAATTTGGGCAATACAGATATCTCGGATGGATCTGAAAGGTAAAAGTGCCCTTGTGAAAGGCTGGAGGACCCTGGATGTACAAGCAAGGGGACAGTGAAGCAGCCAAGACCTAATGTCAATGTGGTATGCCTGATAAACTGAGCAACTATCTCACATGCCTGAGACTTTGCATAGAATTCTCCAAATGTATCCAAACTCCCTTAAGAGTACACATATTTGTCAGCCTCCCCATGCTTTTCATAGTCAAAAGTGAGTGAGTTTAAAAAATAAAAACACAACTAGACTAAGTACTAAGCTGGCAAGAAGTGTCACTGGTATGGAACAACATTAAATTACTTCAACAAGAATATACTTTGCTGTTTTTTAAAAAGGTCAGCCCTGCATAATATTAGAGGATAAAAATCAAGCAACACAGCAGCGGAGAACTAATTCCTAGCTGCCCTGATCTTGTGAAGCTTCCTAGCAAGATTTAGGGTATATACCATACAGTACATATACAATACAGGTCACAGAGACACTATTAAATTGAACAAAAATTATTAAGACCCACAGAAGAAAAGAAACTTGCTGAAGCAGAGAAAAAAACAGACTTAAATCCTTTAAGGAAAGTTTTGAAAACCCCAGAGCATGTTATAATTGGAGGCATGTTTGAAGGGAAAAAAAATAACAAAACAAAACAAAAAAAAACTGCTTATTTTTCCCCGACAGCATCAAAAGTTGAATTTAAATAGCCCGTGCTGTTAAAACAAATGTATTATTTTGTGTAGAAATAGCAATACATGCATTAGTGAAATAGAATAAGATTGACTAAATCATTTTTGTACCAATGAGGTGTGGTAGTACACTAAGTTCACCTCGAACATTTTAAAAAGGAAAGTTACCAAGAAGACCAAGAAGTTATTGAACAGGCCAAATTGGTAGCTGTGGAGATATCTGTATAAACAGCAGGACGCTAAATAGATTTTCAAATATTTTGAAATCTGGTGGGGATCACTTTACTCTCCAGATGGAATGACCAGGGAAGTGGAACAACACAAATGACTGCAAGGATGAAAATAAACAAATACATTAACAAAGTCCACCTAACCCCCTTGTTAACTTAGGAAAACATTCTCAGAAACAACTTAGTACAGACAGGAGCTTTTAATCATTAACAGTTTTTATTTACTTATGAAAAACTAAAAATATATACTGTGTAGATTTAAACTTACTTTAGGCTGTTTCTGTATTTCATTGCTCAGAATTTGGATGGCTTCTCCATGTCTTCCATCTCTTATCTACAAAAACAGTCGTTAGTTACAATACAAATGTTCATATGGGCAAATAAATATATAAATAGCAATATTACTTAAATATTTTTTTTACAGTATTAGCAGTTAAGAACTCTGGTCCATATTATGTCCATGATCATGCATTGTACACAGTTGGAGGGGGAAAAAAAATAAAACGTCCAAAGAAAATATATATATATTATTCAGAACTAGGAATTAGCATTCATAAAGACCGAGCAGGTATCAAATGCCAAAAAGAAAAGCAAAATATGCTTTGCATTTAAATTAGCCCAACCGATACTGTATGATTAAATATTACCAGTATTATTTTACGTTGATTAAATATTTTAGTTTGACATGATTATTAAATATAAAAAACATTTTGACAGTCAGTACTGTACTCTGTACTCACCATTTTGTAGATGGTTGCGGTGTATTCGCCGTCCTTAATTTGCGCCATTGTCATGGCTCTTTAGACGAAACTTCTATATAAAGCACGTTTTCAAATAACAGAATAATAATACCGGTGTTTATTTGTGAGCTACTATCAATATATATCTCGGGTTTCTCCTGGTCTGCCTTGACTGTTATGGAACGCCGCTTCCTTGACGTTTCCAAGCAACCGAACCGGAAGAGGAAGTTCAAGAACAGCAAATAGAAATGTACAATATATCGAAACGTTGGGCAGCTGGCTTTTGAGCCAAAATATATCTATCTATCTAACTATATATATATATATATATATATATATATATATATATATATATATATATATATATATATATTATATGTGTGTTGTGTGGTGTGTGTATGTTATATATATATATATATATAATATATATATATAATATATATATATATATAGATATATATAATATTAGCAAAAGAATAGTGTACGACTTTTGATGGTTATGAGGAATTTGGAACAAGAAAAAGCAGAAAAATGCATTGATGTAAGATCAGAATTTAACACAAGCGGTATTGTTAGATTCCAAAATGAGAAAGAATTAGAATGGCGGAAAACTGTTGGAATCGCCTGCCATTTGTAGCACACACTATAGTGCAAACTAATATATTTACCGTTGTTATGCAAATGCAATCCAATACATTTACCACTGTAAGAAAGCTGCATATGACAAATCTGGCAAAGCGCAGCATTGACAGGTGCGGTTAAATAATAATAATAATAATAATAATAAAAATAATAATAATAATAATAATAATAATATGTAAAACTACACAAATTACTTTTTTCATGTCTCAAAAGTGAAGACTGTATAAATTACTGTTAAACAGTCTTCAAGAGTCACTTCCTCAACTTGATGTTTAAATACTGAGTGAGGCTTACAGTTAAACTGATTAATAATGCAACTGCACAGCATGTTTATATATGATTTTCATCTCCTAGCAGGTACTGTATATGGTTTGTCTAGATTGACTGGTTCAGCTGAGCACTCAGTCATGATGATGCCTCTGAGCTTTGAACAAATGTTACAAATGTTGCTAGAGCAGACACTTGTTGAATTTGGCCTGTTGTGTGCGTGTATTGCAGAACAGTTGATTGCTTTCATGAAGCAGATGTGAGAAGAAAATGGCTTATGCGACACTGAATAAGAGAAACTCAGGGAAAACGTGCCAGAAAAATAATTCAAATACTGAATTACTGTTTACTGCACTTGAGAGGATACCCTTTAAAGGAGTGATATCATTATCCTTATTTCTAAGTCCTAATCCTTATTTAACAATGTATAAATACTAAGTGGACTTATCCGGATGAGGCTCAAATTGCAGGAGGAGCTGCCATTGTAATGTTTATTGCTGCCCTAGACTGAGCTAGACTGAACATTAGGGCTATCTCTAGAGAAATTAGTCTGAAAATAATTTTAGTCAACAGCTTGTAAGTCATTTATGTATAAACTGGGCCACTGCCTAGCCTGCAGATTGGAAAGCCTAAATACCGGTATGTAATTATTTGTTCTTTTATGGGATTTAAGGAGCTCCCATAGGTCTGGCAGCGCAGTTCTGAATAATTTCTTGTTGACATTCAAATCCACAAATCAACTGGTTTTACCGATTTTATTCTATAGTTCCTGGCTGTGTATCGTCTGGTTTTAATTTTGATTTATATATGTTAACTGCTGTACAGTACACTCAGTTCATTAATTGACAGAACAAGTAGGCCTACCTCAACACGTTCTTAACATTTGTATAACATTTGGGTGGGACTGTACAGTGTGTCTACTTTATTGGAAGCTGCATGTATTTACTTGAAGATACTGTGCACGCAAAAGTGTCTGTAAAGAGGCCCTCGACCTCCCTTATAGGAAAGTTTGAAAAATATCTATATACCTGTGAATGTTCCTGAACCCTCCAGGAAACAGGAAAGACAGAAGGAACAAACTGTGCTATCAGCCATAAAAAGGGTTTGGCTGGAGAGTCGACTACGTTTAAAGCTGGATTTGGTTCTGCATTCACATGTGTCAGCTATTAGAACGCTGTCGACGTGGCACTGGGGAGCAGCTTAGTTTTTTTTCTGAATAGAAACTCAGAACGAAAATGTGAATCCATTACAAACTCAAAACAAGGCAAATGGATATAATTTAGGTGTTTACAGCTCAATCATATAAAAAAAATTAAAAACAAAAACAGCAGGCAGTAGGAAAAATACTGGGATTGTTTGAATATAACTTATCCAGTAATCACAGCATTGCTATTGGGCACGTGGGAGCAGTGTGGGCCTGCATATTGACACCCAAACAACTTCATTAACAATGAACTATGTTTTAAGCCCTTAATTAAGTGTGATTAGAGACAGAGATGCCACTTTGAGATAGCATTAAAGTGCTTGTATTAAGAAAACTATTTAACAAATGCACTTCAATTCATTATATAGTCTCAAATGTGTAGTTTGGAAAAAAACACCTGCTATTATAATTTTTATTGATATTTCCAAGCATTGCTTTCAGGTGTTGTTCCACTTCCCTGGTCATTCCATCTGGAGAGTAAAGTGATCCCCACCAGATTTCTTGAGAGACTTTCTTTATCATAGTGAAATATCGGATCATGATTTTAAAATGAACATGCTAAGTGTCATAGAGCTTAGTACTTCCTAATTTAGTAATAGGGTGTTTGTCTAATTTCAGCACTATTGTATATCTTTGAGTGTTTACATTAAAAAAAAAAAAAAACTCTTGAATAGGTTGTTTAAGTAGACAAAGAAGGTCACTCAAATTCATTTGAATATGAGGTGAAGTATAAGTGTGTCGCATTTAGTAATTCCCTAAACATTTGAACTAAACTCACTGGATGCATCAGCATTTAAACAATAGAGCTTTGTTATGTCTTAAACAGTTTATTTTAGTGCTGGGACAAAATCTGCGGTACACCCTGTTACTGTCAGTGGGAATAAGGAAGATTGTGGTTGGCTGCTCCAGGGCAGTATTTAAATGTGTGTGGGAGGATCATAGGAATCAGTTTTAGCCACGTCCCAGTGTGTTGTTGCACACATCACCCTTATATATGTTATATCACTGATAGGAATGTCATTTTAGCAATTTTATTATGTTAATTGGCCCTGATATTATAAAAACAAATAGTTTTTCTAGTACAGTTTAGTTTCACATTGTTATCTTCAACACATTTTGTTCTGTATTACTAACTTTGCAAATAGGGCCAAGGGCCTCCCTGAGTGGGCCTTCCCCACATGTCAGCTCCAACAAGAGGGGGTCATCCTGTCACTCTCCTTTCCATACACAGAGGTATATTAATCCACAACAATGTCACGCAACAAATCCTAATGAAGTAAATAAAAAATTGTAAGGAGCAGAGGAGCAGTCACAGGTGGCACCAGGAAGTTCTCTGTTTTCTGATCAGATGTTTTGTCAGTAGAAATCCCAAAAGGAGCCTTTTTGTGAGAAGTTTGGTCATTATGAATATAGGTGACTCTAGGAGACACACAATAGGAGGACTATTCAAATCTTGAACTCCAAAGCTGCTATTAAAGTTGTGCCTAGAAGCACAGCTCTCTTTTGTCAGCGCTATGGTAGTGGAGCAGATAGAGTTAACATTCAGTAACTGGCTCCAGTCAGGCATGGTACTGATCAACTGTTGATTTTGTGGTATGTACTTGGGTCCATTGAGGGCTTTGCTTAGACCACTGAACTAATTTCCCATGTGATCTGAACAGTCCAATGGAAACCCATTCCTCCCAAGGTGAAAGGTGCCACCAAGCCCCTCTGAAGAAGTGTTTTAAGCTTGTATCTTTATCTTGTGATTGACCATTTCAAAGGCTGAGGGGAGGTGGGGTTCTTGGGAACTCTATTGCATCTCCCATTGGCCAATCAACAAGCCTTCTGTGCATGATTGTTTGCCTAGAAAAATACAATGCTAACTGGTACAAAGATAATACAAATCAATAGATAATACATTATAAGAAGAGAATCAATTGAAGTTTAGTTGAACTTTGAAACTGCATTTCTTTAGTGTTGCACAGTACCTTGAGTTTTGAGTTGCTGCTGTAATTAAAACCACACTGACTGGCCCAGTTGAGATTCTTTTTTTTTTCGTGTGTGTGTGTGTGTGTGTGTATGGGTGTGGGTATATGGGTGTGGGTGTGTGTCTCTATCACAAGTAGAAACACACACACATTCCAGGCAGGCTATTGCTGTGGAGGCTGTACAACAACTTCAGAGTGAATTTGAAAGCTGCAGCTAAGTGGTATCCAGAGATTCTCTGATCAACAAGGTATGCAACAGCTGTTTATTTAAGATTTGTCCATTTAAAGTTGATTGTTAATAATTGAAAAAAAAAATTGTCTTTAATACTTGAACAATTAAAGTTATACAAGTAGGATTTTTTTTTTTGTATTATTATGATAAAAAATACATTAAACTAAAACAAAGTTTTGATGATTGGGCTAATTGTGTTTTCTGTTTACCATGTAAAACAATTCTTTAGGAAACAGGAAAAATGGAATTAATTTTTATTCAGTAAATATAGGTTGTGGTATAATTTAGGCTTCTGTATTGTCATTTTAGTTCTTTTAAAGTAGTCGTTTGTTATGTTGAAAAAAATCTGGAAGTAATTTGTGGTCCCAAAAAAGTTTGAGCTCAAAAGTTACAGTATTAACCTTCAATTGATTGATAGACGCCTTTGAGAATGTGTCTTCCTCACAAGATTGCATTCTTTTGCTATTCACTCTCCTGCTGGCATTAACATTTGTGGAACTATCTGATCCTAGTTCCAGAGTTTTATAAGGATTTATAGACCATGCAAGATGATTAAGATTAAAGGAAACAGCACGGGGATCCACACATCATGGACTGTTTATTGAGTTCCTCAGTGCTTGTCAATGGCTTGTTAATGGGAGAACGCCGTAAACAAAGCAAAACAGAACTAATCTTCTGGGTATACACAGGTCCGGCATCTCAAACTCATTACCAGCTTTATATGTTCATTTAGCTTATTTTAAAATATAGTTGCTGTCATACACCATGGTATAAATATAGCAAATAGCTTTAAGTAAAAGCATTGATAAATATGATAAAACAAGATACAACGTGGTGAATAACAGTAAAGAAACTATGGTACGTATTACACACTCTGTTCAAGGGATACCACTATCAACATCTCAAGGATTTAAAACAGTGTACTCATACTGAAAAGGGTGACAAAGAACATAAAATAAAATATTAAAAGTCATGTTCCCGACCTTGCATCGCTAATGGTTACAAACTAAATAACGTCACCCAACTCTTTGGAAGACTCAGTAAAAGTATCTGTTCCAGGGTAACCAGGGCGTTTCCAGGATCCTAACATGTATTTTCGGTTGGTTGTGCTTTTGGTCCTGACTCTTGGGGTTGTGCAGTGCCAAAGGAGACGTCCTGCTAAAGATGAATGGGACTACAGAGATGGAGGTAAACCTAGTTGAACGCATCTTGTGCTCTGGCGCTTGTGATTCATGAAAGGTGCTGATTGGACTGGAGAATATATTTAACAACTTGTACTGCTAAATTACCTTTAGTACAGAACCATTTATTGTTGTGGCTCTCTATTGCTGCTGAAGTGTATTTGGTTCAGGGATATTGTATCGGTGCAGTGGTGACTACTAGAGCCCAAGTAATCCCCATACAGCCTCTGGATCTTATTCTGAAATCTTGCAAACATGTTTACCATAGTAGTTTGTTTACTCATAATAATTTACACCTCACAAGTTTATCTGGGGTGTACTTAATTTACCAAAAGATTATCAATTCAATAAAACAGGGAACAAAATGTCTTAACAAAACAGTAAAGAGTAAAGATTTTAAACCCTCAGCACTCCCTTACAGTAAGCAGTCTATAGTTTCATGAAATGGAGTAAAATGATCATTTAACTTAATTGTCTTCTCTGTTGCATGTTGTAATTGTGCCCAGTTGCAATTTTGGAAAAAAATAATAATAAAGGCTTTCAGTCTGAACCAAGCAATAAGGTACAGAACTCAATATTTCTTTGGGCCTTTTTAATTATACTTAATTCATTTTGTCATAATACACCATGCATACGTGTTATTGCATTCAATTCCTGTAGGATTATAATTGTAAAACCATAAATTATAATCTGTAAACTATAGTAGAAATATGTACCTCTGTATTCCACAGTAAAATCAATTTAAAGGCTAAAATTGTCTGACGTGTTTGGTTAGTTGAAGTATGATATACTGAACACGATTTTTTTTTATTTTCAGTTTCAATTATTACTCACTGAGCGAAATATCATATTGTACTGTACTGAGGTGAGCTATTCCTTTCTCATGGTTTAGAAAATGTAAAGTTGTAATAGTCACAAGTCATTCCATTGGAAGTATTAAATATCATAAACTGCAGTTTGTTGGTCATACATTGTCACTCATGTGTCACTTTAGCTGATAAGGTCAACATGCGAGGGGTGGCCAATCTAACTGAGGTCCTAGACAACTGGAGATTCGACATCCTGAATCAGATGAAGAACCTTGTTCAGAATGACCACCAGGCCCTCCTCCCAGACTATTCCAGGTGAGGCAATGAGGCAGGCCACAGTCCAGCTGGGACCAATACAGAAGCAGACCTACTCCATGGTCCCCTTGTTCCTGTGCTTTAAATACTTCTCAATATGTATGGCAGGTAAGATGCAGATAATGATGTGCAGAAAGGACTGTGAACCTCAAATGATCTCTTGTTCAACACAAGGTAAGAGGAGTCTGCACAAGTCTGCTGTTGTCCCTTAACATTCACCTCTCTCTCTCTCTCTCTCTGTTTCTCTCTCATTTCCTCAGGATCCCGGCCCTGTCGGAGGCCCTGGATGACCTCTTCAAGGAGTTCAATGCGCTGAAGGAACGGCTTGGGGAGCTCAGCGAGAAGTTTGTGGGCATCGAGACCTTCATCGACGAGGTCAAGGCTGGGCACGCTGCCAACGGAGGGGCACGGGCCGAAGCCCTGCCCAAGAAGAAGGTCAACCCCAAGAAGAGGAATCCCTAAGGACCCCCGGAGACCCCCTCCACTACAATCCTTCTACAGGCCTATCAGGACATAGCAATGCTTCTATCAGCTTGCAAACTTTCATCTTTGCCTTGAATCAGTCACTTATAATAGATATTCAGTAAAAGATACATAAGAAATATGGAAGCTTGTTGAGCCCCAAGTAAAAGTTTACTGTAGTAAAAGCATACCAATGTGTAATAATAAAGCATAGGTAAACATTGTAAAGAATAAACAGGAATGGAAAAGCTATGGTAAATATATAGTACAGCCATTGGAAAATACAAAAATATTGTGCAAGAATACTGTGGTAAACTTTTATAGGAGGCTTTACTAGTGTACAGCAAACGACTGTACAAACAACTTTTTTTTATTTAATTGTACGCTATTTAGCTGTGAATACAGCGCCAAGGATTCATAAAGCTTGCACTTGTGCAGTGCTTAAAGAGCGTTATTTTCAAAATCTGTTTTTAAGAATAAAACCCAGTTTGTTATTCAAACAACAATATTCTTATAGTAGGCCCATTAATTCCCTTGGCTTGGTTTATGTGTGTCTTTTATTGAATATGCTAATATGTATTAGGTGCCATTATATAGTAGCACACATTTGTTTTTGTTGTAAATACAGTGGAACCAAAAAGAGAATAATTAGCTTGGCTGAAAATAAAGGTATATACAAGAAACACAGCAATTAGATGCAATTAAGAGTGTAGACAACAAAAAACTGCCTTTACAGGAAGACCCTTAAACATATGTAATGCATTACATGCATTATAGCTTAACATTCCAGCAATAAAATATACCATACTAGCATTGTACTCCAAGTTTGCTATAGTAGATTGGATGAACAACACACTGGCAAATACAGCACCTGCAGGACACAGCAGCATGATTTTTCTTTGTACTGAACAAAAACAAACTAGATTGATTGAATACACTGGCGTTAAACCTTTCCAATTGAAATTATATAATTCTGTACTGCTAATGTATCTAATTTTCAGCAGGCTTCATTTATCGCAGAAGGGTGCTTGTGAATAGGGATTCTGCCACTCAAAACTAACAGTCGCGGTTAGTTATCCTCAGCAACAGATTGCATACAACCGCTGCTAGCACAGAAAAACAACATTTCATGTTTTTGAAGAGACCCAAAGCTGTTCACATTTTATCTATTTGTGTATTGCGTGTGATCCTGCAAAAGAGCTATGGTTTTCCTGTTTTGTTTTTTTTTTGTTTTTTTTTCTCTGCATGACTAATAAAAATATGGTGAAAAGCGACATCCTGTTTGTACCTTTCTGTAGAATGCATAACATGCCCTGAATAGTGTTAAACAGAGGTTGCTGCCTAGAAATTACTACGCTGTTGATTCACGTCTGTGAAGGCTACCGCTGACCCCTGCGGGTCATATTAGGTAACAGGACAGAAGCGAATTCCCATGCAAACACATCTGACACTTTTTTAGCAGTGATTTAAATGCTTGTTGGGAAACGTGAAGTTGCCCACATTTAACAGGGCACAACAAAAAACAAGATTATTTTAGTGCATCTCTGGAAGCTGCACTAGATGGCAGCGTCCCCACTGCACTGCACAAAACAGCCTGAAGAAGCAGAGGTGAGACGCATTCATTGTGAAATGTATATAGTTGTTTAATTAGCATTATAACACATTTGACAGAGGTCTTATTAATGAATGTTTCAGTGCCAGAACCACCACCTGCTTAATATTCCAATACAAGACAATCTTTAGGGACAGGGTTTTCTGTGTACTGAACAGCATAAGTTAATAGAACGTAGTTCTTTTTTTTTTTTTGGAAGCTGGATTTGAAAACTACTGTCTCATTCAAGAAGCCACAGAAGTATGAATGAAAGTCATTGACAGACCAAGCTATTATTCATTTGCTTTTCAGTTGGAATTTACAGTATGGTGGATATGAGGGAGCCATTTTCAAGCTATTAATTCCATAGACCATTCGAATCCGGAGGAATTTATGTCCATTGTTTTCCTGTGCAACCCAAAAGCCAAAACAGCCAATACTGCATGACAGCAGACCTTTCACCATCGCTCCAGTCACGTCTGTGCTCTTCAAACTAACTATACTATTCCCAAGCGGGGAAATAGAAAATTACCTTTGCAGGTAAACTCTCAGACAGCAAAATCCCTGTTGGGATTGTATCCACAGACCTCATAGTAAAACAGGAGCACATTCTAAATGTGTTCACATTTCATTAGAAAGTATTTGAAAACAGTGCACAGGGTTAGAACTTACCCTTCTGTGTTAATACGTTGGGTAATATTTTATTTATTTATTTATTTATAATACAGTTCGTGATATGTGTAGGGGTGTTTAAGCTTTTTGATATGATTTTTTTTTTTTTTAACACAACAGTATAGCTAACATTAGGAAAAGCTGGCTTTTAGGATTTCAATTACACTTAATCAGCAGAATACCACAAAGCATGAATAATTGCAGATATCAAACGTCATTAGACAAATTGTCTTTGCACATTTCCTGCAATTAACATCTAACACTACAAAGTTCGTTAACCCTGCTGTTCCCTGGTTATCACACTAGAGGGAAGTGCAGTTCACACATTCTCACACTTTATTGTGTTTGAGTGCCCCATATGAGTTAAAATAATAATAATAATAATAATAATAATAATAAATAATAATAATAATAATAATTATTATTATTATTATTATTATTATTATTAAACAAAAACAACATTTCAGTAAATTTCTGATTTCTGCTATTTCTTGATTACCTTCTACTGCTGCAAGCATACCTATTTGGTATAGTGACACATAGACAATGACTTTAACTGGTCCTTCTTTCCGAAAAATATAAAATACAGAGAACATTGAAAGACTATAAACTAACAGACAACGAGGAGCTGTTTTGTAATGTGAAATTGAACATACTGCTGTAGTTTAAGCAGGAGAGATGAACAGGGTAAGGTTAATGATGGGAGGTTGTTTCCCTGTAATTGGATTCTGTTTTCTCATAATTTTCAAAAATGTGTTTTATTAGGCAGTGCTTATAAATCAGACCTACAACCTGGCTGGACAAGAACATTTTCAACTGTTCAAAGAAAACATGCAAAACAAAACAAACAAAAAAAAAAGTTGGATTACTTCAATTAAAAACATCTAAAAGACACATATTAAACTAAACTGGCTGCATGGAAGTTTATTCTGTTGATTACACTACCATGGTATTGCAAAGTTAACCCCCTTTTAAAATGAAAACCTGTGTTTCTTTATCTAACAGTTAATATCCCTGGTTCTGTGCTCTATTATTCTGTGTTAGACTGGATGTTAGTGATGTCATTCTCATTTTAGAAATCAATGCCTGACCTCACTTGAAGAATTTTACAAGCATGCTGTATGTTGATTACTGTCCCTTGTACCTGGGGGTAAAGCTACGGTGCAGTGTCTTTTCATGAATCACCCCACAACTTCAAAACAACGTGATTACTTTACCAAACTTGACAAACTCTCACTATCTTATCCTGGGCTGTAACTTTTATTAGAATCATATTATAGGTAGCTAAACTAAAAAAAAACAATTATAATTAATCCCCCAAAATATATATATATGTCTATTCTTTTAATGTTTAATAAAGGTGCATGTAACCCCTTCTAGAACTGAAAAAAACCCCAGAAGATTTCAAGATAAATAATATAGTTTGGGAATGAAATTGTGTCACTGAAATTTCTGAAAGACCTCTTGTCTTGTATCTGATGAATTCAGCTGCCCACTTTCTGTTTACTGGCTGTCAGGAGAAATAAAGAGTTTGGTAGTTGACGCACTTTACCTGATAAGAGTAGAGCAGCATGTAACCATTATGGGGTTAGTTTTAATGTTGCCCCCCCACCCCCGGTAATCACCAATTACTTTTCTGGTTACAGCTGTCCCATAAATATACTAGATGTGGGTTGTTTATTTATTTATCCCACAGCACTCCAGACTGGAAACTGACTCCAGTTTGGTCATTCAGATTGAATAAGGAAATATCCAGCTGAGAAGTCGGATGGCCAACAGGCAGGCACTCCAATATTTGGTCATTGGCCAGTTTAATCTCCAAGTGGCTGTGGCCTATCGAAAAAGCAATTTAGTTTGGTCATTCGAATCATTAACTGCTATTTTTTCTGTTGTAAAAGCAAACTGGTCAACAGTCTGTGACAAGTTAATCGTGGTAGCACAAGTAAATCACAGGTCATTCAAACTTTGAAGCTATAAAGGTGTTGATTTGATCCACCTGTACCCCACTGAGATCACATCTGGTTATTTTTAGGAGCTAATCAAGGGTGTTGGAATCCAGGGTGATTCCCCAGTGCTGTAAAATGCTCTGAAAAATCTATCTATGCTTTATCCCTCCAGGGTGTAGGTAGATTAAACCAATCCTTAAGTTGACAAAAGTGGCTAATGCTGTTGAACTGACTTGTTCCACTACCCACAGTGCTAATTCACCAAGGGCTAATTGGTTTTAATAAAGAATTGATTATTTGCTGGGATGTGATCCTTAAAACCTGAATTAAGGATCTGTTATTATTACAGTGAAGCTTGTTAGCTGCTCTGTGTGCATGGCAAACAAAGACGCACACAGATGTTTACTATTAAGGAATCAATCTTGGAGAGGATTGATTCTGGCTGTGTCTGGGCATGGCACTGTATAGTAACTGACAGACCCTGACTTGATTGGCTTTTATAGGGCTATGATGTGCCATGCACCCCAGCAGGTGTTATTAGATTACACTGTGAACACACTTGACTTGTTTGACAATATTCAAACTTTATGCACAATGATGTGTGCTTTAAAGCATTATATATCCTTTTCACAAAGCATTCACTTGTGAGTTATTTAAAGAACAGTTGATACATTGATATTCATAGGCTGCTGTTGAAGGTGTGAACAGCACCCTAGAACCGTTTTGTGATATAAAACTGTATTTAGTCCTTCAAAACAGATTTCTTGCTGCAGAAGCTTGCTGAAGGAATGCTGAGGTCTGTGCTAAGTTAATCACAAGGGCAGGTAGAGCTGAGGAGCTCTTCTGGAAGAGGTGGGGGAGTCAATGAAGCAAACTCCAGAAGAGGCATTTCAGTCCTCTGTTTAAGAATAATATAACCTGATTAAAAGATGGTAACAGTTATGTCCCTTCCATTTTTGAACTGGCCATGAGGAATCACTCACTCACTTATTTGGATACAGAATCAAAGACATTTATCTTTTATGGTCTAATTCAAAGTTTGTGCCTTCTTGCTATTTACAGAGTGAAGTTAAATGACCAGAAGGTCCTCTAACCAGTACTGATAATCCAGTATCTTCAAAAAAATCAGGGCAAAGATAAAATTTTATTGGCACTGTTTCAGCTATTGGATTGATAATGTCTTCCACACAGAATTCTTGTACACTGGGTTTAATCCATTTGAATTGCTCTCCCATAAATCCTTAAGAATGTTATTACCTGCTTCAGATGCTGGCCAGAGATTACATGAAGAAAGACATGCTTTCATTGATCCCACAGCCATTTACAGAGAGTAATGAAAACTCCATAGATAATCAGAATTAAGCTGCAGATGTCACGTTGTCAAGCCACGTCTATACTATATTCCTGTCTGTATCACGTCTATGCTATATTCCTGTCTGTATTTTCCTCTTGGGAAGTCAAGTGTGGCTTGACAGTGGCTGTCAAGTGTGTCAGTCATTATCAGAAGTGAGGCAAAAAGTTATGTTTTGTTTTCTTGAGCTGTGACACAGTTGATACATACCATTCATTATTCATCTGGTGTGTCCACAGGGCATTTGTAAGAACTCTCTAGCCCCTTTCCTTCCTGCTGACGCCAAAGTTTATTTTCTGTTTGATTATAAACAAACCGAGCTGAAGTCATGCAGGGATTGGAATTCCTGTCAGGCCACTCGCTATATTGTTTACTTTCCAAGCCACTTGTGCTTAATTAATGGGTAATTGGTTCTCCTTAGGGAAAGATAAGAGAGTCGATGGGGCAGAACTGAGTCATTTATAATTAACAGCCAGCAAAGATGAGTGGGATAGGGCTGCATTGGTTTTCATCAGCCCAAAAATATATGTTTAGTATCATATTAACAACCACATTAATATAAAGTAAACCATTTCCAAAGAAATAAAAAAAAAAAAATCTAAGTAAATAGCAGGGACGTGCAGGATTGAATGGAAAACACATCTAACACCCTTTGTCTGTCTTGAAATTTTGAATTTAAGTTACCGTTCTGCGTAGTTGTTTGATTAACATTCCCAAAATCCTGACTTCAGTATGACAAATATACTACAGTTTTAATATCCATCAATGTTACAACACACCCCGGTTTGCTTAAGCCTTCAACAAAAGCCAAGCAAGATGGATGTTAGATGTGGCTGAAATCATTTTGTTTGCTAACCTTAAAACTGTGTAAAATAAACTGAATGTGGAATTAAGAAGCAAATCTGCAACCCATTGCATAATATCATATTTTAAAGATGTTTCAATTTAGAAATCAGCTCAAAATAAATATGTTACTCTCAAAGGTGACAGACAATATTTTGATATTTTGTGCCATATTAAAGAGCCCTAGTTATTTGTATTTGTAAAAACAAAGCCAAAAAGAAAAAGTGATGCAATTACAACATCTCACCACGACTTGGTGGCAAGGTAAGTCAGTATTGAAGGCTAACAATTTACCACGTAAAGAGGAGTTGATTTTAGCCACAATATCTGTTTTGTGCACATCTATACCGCATTGCTAAATGGTATATTTAACTGTTTCTGAAAAGATAATCTTTTTTCTTTAAGCCATAATACAAAAAAAAAAAGAAAAAAGTGACAGAGGGAAGGTCGAAGGCAATCAAAGGCCAAGCTTATTGTCAGTGTCCGTCAATGACACAGAATAACTTTTGCTCTGGTGAGTTTACATTCAAACCACAGCCTCCCTGACAGGTAACACCAAAAGTTGACTGGCAGCCCACAAAAAAAAATCATTATCTGTCATAAAATGGCCTAGATGTATTATTCACCTTATTCCTACACACAACACAAGGGACTTAAATGTGAAATGTTTGTAGCCTAAACAAAACATATACACTAGTGCAGTACATGTAGAGAGTAGAGAAAGGCAATAACTTTTATATTACACTTTACAGTAAGCGTCTCTTTCGTACACATAATAACACGCTATCAGTCTCAGATTTTATCCACTTTATTGTTTGGCTCAAAATTATAGCAGAAACTGCTACATAGAAGTGTACAAAACACCAAAATTCAGCTCCCATA
The DNA here is from genome assembly GCF_017654505.1 of Polyodon spathula. Taxonomy (NCBI): domain Eukaryota; kingdom Metazoa; phylum Chordata; class Actinopteri; order Acipenseriformes; family Polyodontidae; genus Polyodon; species Polyodon spathula. The sequence goes on from NC_054559.1 coordinate 12,742,797, forward strand.
TGACTTGTTGCATTTTGATATAGCCCTTGTGTTTTCAGTTTGAGGAAACGTATACAGCTGCCAGCTTTCTTCTACCCAGAATCCTACTGGAAAATGGTGTTGCATTGTGGCAGAGAGTTCATTTCTTGGCATTAGTCCAGATTCCAGAGAGAGAGAGAGATGTTAAAGTAAATGAAACAAGAAGGGCTGACCTTTGTTTAAGAGCCCTTGTTGTTGTATATGTGAAAATGGGTTATAGTGGACAGAATAGCATATGCACTTGATACTCTGATTCAACAGGGACCACACAAATAATGAAATTGACCCCGGGGATAACAAGCAGTAGAAGATACCTAAGAGAAAGCCTTAAATGAAAGGGCTTAAATGAAAATGATAGGCTTCTTTTTACTTGGATATTACTGCCAAATAATAGTCAGTAAAATGGAAATGCAATCTCAACATGGACATGTTTCTTTCCCAGGGATGGAATACAGATTTGTTTTAAGGAATTGTTTTATTTGTTTTACATGCTTTCAATCTGGAATATCCTTAATGCCACATCAATAATGATGTATTAGGATTAGCATTTGTTCTATCTTGAGCTGCCACCAACACAAAATAATCACAGGCAATGTTAGACATTGCAGAGATACATGCATTGACATGCAATTCATAACAAAAATAGCAGTAAAGATGTTACTGCTGTATTATTTATAATCAAGGAATCATTCACACACACACACACACACACACACACACACACACACACACAGCTCCTAAATATTTTTTTCAGCTGGCTGTAAAGGAAAGGCATTCATATGTTTATTTAGTAATTCTTCCCAGAAGACTCCCTTGTGGTGTAACATAGAAAAGAGTCTTCGAAGGGTCTGCAGTGACTTATGATACTTTTTAGTAAACATACAACTTGTTTTGATCACATTAAATAATAATCACAAACTCACAGGGCATGGATTTTGCCTGTGTAACTAGCTTAATGTATATATTTTTTATTTTATATAATGATGTAAATACTGGGGTCACCTGCTACTTTGCATGGCTACCGCTGAAATAAAAACCAACTCCTAACCAAATCTGAAACAAGAATGCAATACCCTGGGATGCTGAAAATTCCAGGAATTTAATTTTTTTTCTTTCAACCTTGCCAGCTGGATGCATGCAATGATAACTTTTGACAGTCTACATTGTAGACTCTACAACAACAACATCACATAAAAAGACAACAATTACATCTGATTGCTCTGCCCTGTTATGAAAGGGAGCCTTTTCTTGTTCCGGCTTTTCATATACGTGAAAGAGCTAAAGCAATTACAGCAATTCAGACAGTTTATGAACAAATAGGGACTTTATTTTTGTTAGCTGATTTGGACAAACCCTTCTGTTTTTTAATTACTGCAGCAGGGAGCTGAAAGGGAAATAAAGTAAGCATGATGTTAGGCAAGCAAAATGCATGTGTCAAGCATCTGTTGTAAGGTTTTAATACAGAAAAGGGGAGACAGAAAATAGTTTAAGAGGTTTTCTTTTTAAATCCTCCAACTTTTCCTTGCCACATTGATCTAGCAAAAAAGACCACTCTGTGCATTAATTCAAAATGGAGTTTGAGGACAGGTTTGTCATCATGTTCCTTAACAGAAACACTTGTACACAGTGACAACCCTCACCCGCTTCAGACAAGATTGCATCAGTAAAACTGACTTGGTTTTCTCAGTGAAAACCTGTTGCCCAAATCTATCTAAGCAGTGTAGCTTCCAGGAGAAGAAAATTTCTGGGTGCGAGCAACAGCTTGTGTTATGTTATTTGAGAGCGGCAATAACAAATTATATTGAATGGTAACACAGTGGTGTATAAACCAAAACACACCACTAATTAATAACTGTTCCAAGTTCTAAATGAGCACATCATTTCAAGACCACAGTTCAATATCTGTTCCACCTAATTGCTTTTGCTGGCAATGCTGTGGTCCACTAATGGTTCTTCTAGGGATTTTAATGGTATGTCAATGATATAAAAACCAAGGCTCTCTCTAGCACCTCTCCTACTGATCAAGGCAGATCCATTAATACATTTCTTTCTCCTTTTTTTAAAGCCAAACATAAATTATTTGAAAGTTTAGCCCCACTGGTTTTTATAACTTAGGACCTGTAGGTTGCCTGAGTGATGGCCTGCAAGTTGAAGGTAATATTGTAAAAGGTGGAGTTTATAGCACCATGGCGCCAGATGATATTTAGCTACATCATAGCAGGGTTTTGTACTGAAGCACACTACATGCATTTGATTTCCCTGTGTAGAGTAGGGGAATCTGCATGGATAAAATGTCCCACTGCCTCGTCGAAAACTGTATTCCAATGACATTGTCACAATTCCTCATTAGCTGCCTGAAGATGTCATCTAAAGGGGAAGAGGGTTAACTGGGACTCTTTACACCTCATTGGTCCACTGGCATCTCATTTGGGAAATACAATCTATAATGCAGTGCTTGAGAGGTGATATAGGTGGTTCAGACAAGGGGATCCTCTATTTATGCCAGACCAGGTACTCAGCTAGAAGCTGTACCCAAACCTCCTGCTCCATCAGTCGCCTGTGTGCAGAACTTGGTGAAAGAGTGACAGTTAATTCGTATTTTTCAATCCTTTCTATTGATCAATAAGGCAATTCCATGGAAAGTTGTCAAACAATCAATCAAACGTACATTATCCAACCATTGAAGTACCCTAACTAATCATCTGTACAAATGTAAGAATTTATTTAGGTTCACAAAAAAGATTGAACAACCATTTTAAATGGATTTCAGCTGCATTAGAAATGTCTGAAGAGGTTATGAATCAGTGTTTAAATAATCTACAGTTCCTGTGTCTAAGGAATGGATTTGTTTCCATTGCCATTGAAAACAAGCAAATATCTAATAATGATATACAATCATATGTTTAAAGCCTCCTTTAGCATCACCATGAATCTTTTAAACTTTACCAACAGATTACATCAGCTTGATAATTCACTTTCACATTTACACAACATTGCTTGTGAAGGCAATTTAACCTCTCACTTTCGAAGGTGAAATATGTAGGTTTTGAGTTGAAAAAGTAAATTCAAGTTTAGTTATATATTTAAAGGAAATCAGTTATTCCTCTGTGGGATCTATATTCTAACCACAGATTAGATTAAACAGCTAGGCCCCATTGTTTACATCCCAGTTCCTTAATTCTAATCACTATGCCACAGTGCCTCCCTCTCATACCACCTGTGCAAAATTTCTTTTTGACTCCACATATTCTGCAGCGGTTTTTGGTTCACCGGAGCTTAATCAGTCAACCAGTCCCTCTTTTAAAAAACAGCACGCACATTAATTAAATTGGTAATTTCATGATAGGAGTGCATGTCAATGAGCTAGGTGTGAAATCAGCTGACAACCAAGGGACACATTAAATCCTCCGTCAAGGCTTTATCGTGCCAGGGATGTGACACAACCTATATTTCTGAGGCTGGGCTTTGAATATGAATCTGTCCGGAGTGCTCCTGTCCTGTTGCTTTGCACTTCTGTTCGGCTGTGGGTGTGTGGACTGTGTCCATCTTGCAGTGATTGACTGTCACACTGGCCCATCTGCACCCTTCATAACAACAGGGACTTACCATCTTGGAAGAAAATAAGTATCTTATTAAAACTCTAGAGAGCAACTTATTTAGATTCAGATGTGGCAACTTGGTGGCAGTTCTGGTGGCGGACCCCTGACAACATTATTAAGCAGTGTTTCACCCAGCGCTATGTGCAGATTTTTTGTTCCAATAGTTTTGTTTCCAGAATATAGGCAGGTTTCCTGGTGTCTCTCTCCTCCAGTGCTCTGGATAAATCCAGTAGTGAGTAGTTTGTACTTCTGTCACATAAAACAAATGGCAGTCTCCTTCTCCATCCGTGCCAGCTGTGCCCTCACTACTTATCTGGTGCCGATCACCCTCTGGATGGGCACCTAATGGGCAAGCCTGGAATGAGTGAGGTGATTGTTTGTGTAATGGGAGGTTTGGGTTGCTTTTAGAAATCCCAAACATCCCCAACAGTTTATTGTAATCCTCACAGGTTTTTCTAATCTAGGAAATTAGGTTTCAAGCAGTTGGCATGACTTTCACTGAAGTCTAAAGCAATACAAAAGTTCAAGAAACAAATAAAGAATAGTTCTAGATAGAATAGTAAATACAAATGTATTTTTACTTTTCAAAATTAAGAATAAAATGAAGTTAACAATTGTTATGTTATCTTTATTTTTATCAGCATCATACATAGGATGCTCTCTGTTCAGTTATGCTCATGTGGTGTATAGACAATTTGTAGCTTGGGTTGGGATATGAGAGGGTAAATATATTTTTGCCAGTAAAACTGGATGCTTTTTTGGATAAGTTTAGACTTCAGTGTATTTATGCAAACACTATTACAAGCTACTTTCATTTGCTGTACACAGTAGTATAGTATGGGATCATTAGATCTGTTACTTTCTATTGAATATGAGACTCTAAATGAAAGGTGGCCAGATGTAACTGCAGCAAGGCTCTCAAAGGCTAGTTCCTTTTTCTGCATTAATTCAGTACACAACTCACGGTCTCTTTTTTTAATTTACAACAGATCCATTGGTAATCACTACCACCAGTAATAAAGCTACAATGATTGTGTAACAGTTTATCAAGCATCAAGAAGTCCAATTTTGAGAACTGCAAAAGGGGTCTATTATTGAGTCCTAATTTCAATTTTCATTCTGAAAAATTAGTGTGCTGAAGAAGCAATGTTTATTGAAGGGAGGGCGTTATTAAGATTGTTCACGGCATGCTGATTTTCATCAGGGCTGCGATAGCGTACCATCTGTGGAGTGAAATGTCTGTCACTGAAATGGAGTTCAGGGATCTGGGGAGACAGGCATACTGACAGGCTGGAAAGGGGCACAGTGGGAATAAGTTTCTATACTTTTTTCCTTTCTTTACTGTGGAGTATGTGACTCCACTGCCCGGCACGTATTCACTGAAACAAAGGAGGCCTATTAATGGAAGAGGTTAAATACTGATGAAGGCATTAGCCAAAATATTTGTCTACTTCATTTAGTTCCTTACAGTCTTACCTCATGAAAACAAAACAAAAAGACTGCAAGAGTACGAGACAGAATTCAATAGACGGATGCACAAGACTCTCACCTTTAAAGGCGGGTTCGAATATGGCATGTGGGCAAAACCCATGCCATAAAACAACAGTCCAGTGGAAACAGTAGAGTCTTTAGCTGTGTTACAGCTTTATCTTTTCTTATAGACAAATATCCTTCAATACGCCTACAGATAGCCTTTTTAGATCCGGTAACAAACAAGGTTTATTCCTGCGTTACGGAAATCCAATACAGTACTTACTGTGTTCTGTTCTTTTCCCAGAGATACTCTCTGTTTTCCCCTGGGAATTGAGATTACTGTGCCTGCATTTCAGTTATTAACTGAACATGGACAGATTTGTATTGGCATTTCAGTATATAAATTAAAAAAGACAGAATCAAAAAAGATAATTATAAACAATAAATATATTGGGAAAAAAAAAACATGTACTTTAATAGGGCTAGGGATCTCAGAAAGCAGAGAGTTAAGAGGTTTTTTTTTTGTATAGGATCAATAATATTTTCATATCAGGCTAAATATATTTATAGTTTTATTACTGCATAAGGTTTGATGTCGGCAGGTATCAGATATATTGGTTGACGCTCAAAGCAAGCAAAGCAACAGTAAGTATAATTAGAATTCAAATGAAAAATGTCCCGGTTCTGTTTCACCCCAAGCTAAATGCCATAACAAAACAAGCCTGCGAGGGCAATATCTGAATTTATAAGCATATTGCACCAACCACTGCCACAGCAGGAACTGAATTTAATTTTATATATATGTTTATTTTTGTCTTTCTCTGATCCACACGTACATGGTTGGATATGGCCTTTCGGGCACTTTCTCAAACAACTGAGTCAGCCTCATTGAATTAACACTTTTTATGGTACCAACGATTGTATACTCTTTGAATATCCAGATATGCATCTGTCTCAACAAAAAAACAAACAAAAAAGTAATGACAGTCAACCCACTAGATTTGGCCTTTTTTTTTTTTTAACCACAATTAACCATCGTGAGATTATGCTTTGTCTGGATGCCACTCAAACCATTTTTGACAAAGATGGTCATAATTAGAACCAGTGATTTTTATACCACGAGCGATCATGAAACAATAAGGGTCGATAAGAGTGCCATGTTTTACTGGTAATTGGCAGCATTGTTTTTCTCTCCACATTGCACGTCCTCTTAGGTGGTGGAATAGGTGGTGGTGTGTCCTCATAATCATTGACTTTTTTAACACTGTATGGGCAAATACATTCCGAATACACGCCAATGCTCTTTCACACTAGCGCCCTTCCTATTCTTGCCTGAGGATGTGTCTGAGTCTTGGCACGTACTTTGCCTTTTCTTCATAACAACGTACAGACAATCCCAGCACCGTGTCTGTTCAGTGCTGTGCACAGATCTAACAGATCACTGCCTTTTGGAAATAGTATTAAAGAAGGGGAATTTTAGAAAGCAAAGAATAGCCAAGGAAGTCTCTGCTTTAAGGAACCACAGTGTGCATTTTCTTTAATCAGAAAATCATTTGAAGAACTGAGAAAGCTAATTCACTGGCCTCTCACCTCTGGAAAGTTGGGTTTTAATCTGGTTTATGTCATAAAAGTACTATTACTGCAGTATTACAATACCTCAGTAGAAACTGTAGTGTAGATTTGTTTTCAAGTTGACTGTTACATTGTTGTTGAAGTTTTGTTTGGTCCTGTGTTCCTCTGTAACTCCAAAGGCAATAGCTTCTAGAAACATTAATTTTCTGATCCTAAACGAGGGCGTTCTGGTCATTTTTGGTCATTTCTGAACTATAGGATTAACTGGGCTTCCCCATCACAGTTTACCAGAAGGTGATTAAATAGTCAGCATTGTCATGTGCAATTTTCGTACTTGTGAAGGATCAAGCTTCTCATTAGAAGAATTTTAATTTAATGTATCTACCTCCGTCATTCCCGAAGTCAAAGTCTGTATCAGTGGAATCGAAGAGGCCTGGAAACTGGAAGCAGCTGGTTCAATCAACAAGGTGATGTGCAGCTGCTGTTAAAATGTCTTCACGCTATATTCCAACGGGCTGTCAACCCCATCAAATGTTTGCCTAGAAATCATTTGAATTGCAGATGCTTTACAAGTAGCATGGAACTTTCCAGATATTGTGTTTGAAGACTTGGCTGTTAAAATATAAGTCTTTTTCAATGTCTTTCTTAATGATCAGAGGTATCATCATAAATATGTTCTTAAACATAAAGGCTTTAGCGAAAAGATAAGGAGGTCTCGTTAAAAACCTTGCGCCTCTGCCATGCAGTCCCATTTTGATCTCAACAGAAATCTGAAATTTCATAACCAAATGGCACATTGGAGGAATATTTTCCAGTAAGTAAGTTAGCAAGACAAAAGGCTACACGTATTATAATGCCTGGAGGGAATGATTTCCTGACAATGCTATTCCTTCATTTGGCATGCACTTAAACTTTCCAGAATGTTATGAAACAAAATAACACACTTTGAAGTGTTTTTCTTCTCAATTTGATGTGTTTGACATCATGGTACTGCTTTTTATAGTTTATGTGAAAAGCAACTGAGAGCAGAGAAGGACAAAAAATAGCACTCAAACCAATTAAAGTGTTTCTTAAAGTAGAACTAAAACCAAGTAGAAAAGTCCTCATTTGTTATTCTTCTATAGCTATGCACACAATTAATATGAATTTAAAAAAAAACATATCAGTGATTAAAATCAGATAAACACATGCATCAAAACACATAGTGGGAATACAGTCTCTGTTTACACCAGAGGTGTATCAGTATTTATGGTTTGTCATAATTTGATTTAGACATTAATGCTTTGCAGAAGACAGTTATTCAGCCTGCAGTTGGAGATGACATCAATTCTGTGCAGCTTGTTCCCTTTATAAACTGCTTGGCTAGAACCTACTGGCAGGTGTCATACACAGGTGGTGGTACCCAAGTGGTCCAAAGCAAGAAACGGAGCTTTGCATTCCAAAGACTTACCCCATTGTTCTTGGGCATCATAACAATATTGTGAGCGCTGATCACCGGGCACCAGCTGTCATTTAAAAAATGAAAAAAAAAAAAATCTTTGTTTCAAAAAGTTGAGACATCATGCTATGCCTCTTGATTAAACAGATCCAACCAATAATAAATACCAAATTATTATTGCTAAAAAGTACAGAAAGTTTTTTTTTTTTTTTTAAGTTACTATAGAGGCAGTGAGCCATGAAGGATCTATATGCAAATTAAATAAATTAGTAGGTTTTCAAACTTGGAAAGTACTTGAGGGAAGGGAATGGTAGTTCTAGAATAGTGTCTGAAATGACCAAAGCATTTTAGCTTGCTCTTTTACCAAACCTTTTCTAAAAGTATTGCAGCCATGTACATTCTACAACATTAGGATTCCATTTAATTATAATGCTACTATCCTTGCAACAGAGTTAAAGAAGTACCAGATGACAAAGACTATGATTACTGTGTGCAATCAGTTAACGTTATCACTGCATATAAAACACAACACAGATGTTTGTTTCTTGCTTGGTACTTATAAGGATAGCAGTGACACCATTTAATCATAAAATAGACAACTAAGCTTTGTTTTCTAAATAAGCTGATGTCCCCTTCACCCTAGAAACTTCTCAGTTTTTGAATACAAAAATAATTGGACTTGCTCATTGTTTTGAGCTGATTAACTCAAGTGCATTCAAGGTTGGAGCATATTTGAATTAATAATGATATAAAAAAGGGTGTTACCTTTCCCTCTTTTCCAAACAGGTGGTCAATAGGGATACCCAGTGTGCAGAGGCAATAAAAAATGAAACACCCATTGATATTGGATGGTGATGGTAGCTCCATGGATGTGAGATTTGGAACAGCAGTGACCCGCTATTTGGGGACCAGCAAGCTGTATAGTATATTAATATCACACATAATCACCAGCATACATTTTAAAATTTGTGTGAGGCACAGGTCCTTTAATTAGTTGCCACAGTGTTTAATTAAGTCCCTAATTAAGATGGGTTGTTGTTCCAATAATACATGTTAATCCCCAGATTTTCCTCTGAACAGACTTTTGTTCTTTTTTTTATACACTCTTTGAAGTTTATAAGGACTCTGGAGAACTCTGTACTGGTATGTATGTAAAGATTTCTGAAGTTCTATATCAGCACATTTATATATCAGGTGTCAATGATTGGAATACCCTGACAATGGCTGTTGTTGACACAACACATCAGTTTTAAATATTGAAGAAAATTGGATATTTGAGAGGGTTTTAAGTATTAATGAAGTATTATATGTCAAGTCACAACAGTTTTTCTCCAGAATGAATAGAACCAGAGGTCATTTTACACATTGAGTGCATGTTTTATATATACCTGACACTTTGTAATTGATTTGTATCACTTTCTAGTAGCTAGTCCACTCAATCCACTTTTAGGCTGTGTTCACACTGAATTTGTTATGGGGCTGATTCCGCATTCAGTATGGTTTGATTTGTTTGGAGTGTAGTGTGAACAACAAAGCTCAACTTGGCAAACAAACTGAACTGAGTCCACCTGAAGAGGTGGTCTCAGTTTGCGCTCAGGACAACAAACTGTACACATTGAACTTTGGTTTCTATTTAATTTAAACCCATTTTGTATGTCCCCTGCCTAAGTGGGTGTTAAAACGTTGCAGTACCTATGGATCACACATTAAAACCATCAAATAAATACATGCACTATAAATTTGATTTTGCAGAATGGCAACCTTGTACATTGCCAGAAGAGACAGCAATGAAATGAAGGAAGTTTTTACATTCACCAGTTATGACCCTTACCTGAATGATGATTCCCTGCCTGAACTGCAAGGCCTTCGCTATTGTATAAAAATCATACACAGTGGAATTGAATAAAGACTTTGAAGGACAGATATGTTTATTCTTTAAGCGTTTTATTATTTTTTCGAGAATGGAATTGACTTAATTCCTCCATAATGCCGGGAGTCCCACTCTGACATTTGTTAGGAGACCATCTCATTGTCTGACAGCTTGGATGGTCGCTTTGTCACTACCGAATGTAACACATATGTCATCGAATGCTGTGTCTACACATCATGAATTCTACCTGCAGCTGACAAAAAGGGAATCCTTATGCTAAGAGACGTTATTAATCTTTAATGTTGAGTTTAATGGATCAGTAGATTTAATGGAATAAAATTATGTTCAAATAGCTAAAACTATGTTTTTAAATTTCTGATCTCAACAATAATAAGTGACCCAATTAGTCAAAAGTTTTTATGAGAAATCTTTTTCAATGGACTCACATTGTTAACTATAACACAACATGGTAGAGTTTGGATAAACAAACGCAACAATGTCGGACTGACAGAATCTGCACATAAATGACCTTTTCAAATGAAGCCCAGGACCTTAAAGAAAAGACACTTGTTGTATAATATCTAGAGGACTCATTGAATGTCATCATAACTTTTATCTCTTTGTATCTGTGATGACTTATCTTTGTAGTTATCGCTTGGCTCATAGTTGCCGTATTTCTTAATACTACTGGTGTTCTTATAAATGTTCTATTTTAGCTGATTTTATTAAAGTCTTTAGATATCAACTGTTGATACCCCCAAAGGGCATTATCTTGTTTTGACAGCAATGGAGACTTGTTCCCTACTGGTTTTCTATAAACACTTAACCACCAATCACGACAACCAGCTCCCCAACTTCATTAGGACGCATTGGAGACTGAGAAGCTTTGTCTGAGACCCCATCCAGACTGACGAACTGAACCATTTCACTGGAGCGCCTGATGTTTTGCTCCTACAATTCCCTGTGTCGTGTGTATCATCGATGCAGTATGCATAACATTCTTGCACTTAGCATCTCCCCTGGAGAATGGTACACACTGGTCTAGCGTTAATGTCTGGACCAGACAGTCGATTGCTACTTGCTCGAATAAATTACATTAAAGTGACCAACAAAAGGACAACTTTTTGTTTTGTAGAGAGATTATCTCTGAAGTTACCGTTTTCATCCACACACCATCAATCGACATTCCCTATAATTAACAAGCTGTGAATAGAAACACACCATTCATTTTGAGGTAAAGCTATACGAAACTATGTCAAGTAGACCAAAGAATCAGGAAATTACACTGATAAATACATTCTCAGAAATGTTTGGAAAATGTTTACTGTTAGCATAGCGGTACCATGCATACAGAACTGGATGGCATAGCAACACATGCCTGTATTATCTCTATAAAGCTAACCCTTTTCAGGCCATCTACAGAGAAATGAATACCATAAAGGGTTGTCAGTACTACAGTCCTAATAAACAGCATTCAGGTATTACACTGTAATGAGTGCTGTAAGTGCAGGTGGGAGCAAACTGGTAGCCACTCACATCACACGAGATCCTCTTAATCACTATACAAAAGCGCCAGGTTTGTCTGCATTTGTGATTATTGAGCTGTTAACCTCATCATATCTCACATATAGAGGTCAGAATCATGTTACATAAGCTTTAAAAAATAATATCAGAAAACTGTTCCTGTTTTGACTGGGCCTTATGACCAACAAGCATGAAGAATATGTTCCTTGTGAATGTATGATTTGGGACAGGATGCAGAGATGGTTTGCAAGAAATTGACTTAATACCAGTGCATTTGAGCATTTTTATTTGAAACCCCTAATAAAAATAATTAGATACTGTCTGCCTGTCACATTCGTTTCCCTACAGCCAGCAGAGGCAACAGGGGAACCTTTTGTGAAATGACAGCACAGGACTGCAAATTCAAACTGAATGGAAGCTGTCCCTTATTAAGTGCTGCGGGAGGAACCCATGAGTTTTGGAGTCTGGAGGAAATGTGTTAGACCCTTGATAAGATGAAACATGAATTGAATTGTGAAGGGAGCACATTCAGGCATATTTAGGCAGATCGAGTGTAAAACTCATGCCTCAGGTAAGCAACACTCGCCAACATGTTTAGCATCTGTTTGATTTCTTAATGCATTGCTCAGCAGCAGCTCTGTGTTGCTGCCAGAACGGACATCTGAGGAGTTACCTGAGAGGAGACCTCTACCACAGACTTTGTTACAATACAAGCCCTTTGGATCTTCAGGGACCTGCAGTAGAGCTCACCTTTCTTAACAAGTTACACTTTAGTCAATAGGGAACAGTTGCATTGTTTCTGTCCTCTTGCTTTTGTTTTGAAAACCCCTTTTCCTGGCTGGTCCAGTTTATTACAGAGGTCAGATTCTGGTCTGTCTGAAAAACCCATATATAGAACAAACACCCAATGTTAAATGAGAAATATATCATTTCCAATTACAGGTTCAACATATCTAAATGTCACTGAACCAGTTCAAATTCATTTTTATATAACGTAAGAAACAACTACTGTCTGTTTTTGTACATTACTCAATGAAAGCCTCGTGTACAAAAGCATGCTTCTCTCTGCATGAGAGCTCCGGCTTCAAATGCTGCAGCTGTCTCCGCTCTCGTGCTTAAGATTAAAAAAAGAGATGGTAGTGCGTGCATATGCCACAGAGCAGTTTCTCTTCTCTTCATCTCTCTCCACTCATTTTAAGGGCCTTTCCATTGTGAATTACACATTTATTGTTTGTCTTTTTTTTTTTTTTTTACAGGGTCTTAAACACAACGGTGTGAGAAAACAAAGAAACCAGGCAAAATAAGGAAGTATGAATCATGGAAAAGCCAACCAACTCCCATTCCTCTCATAGAAAGATACAACTTAGATGCTGGTAAAAACAAAAAGCCCCTGGTTGCCTTCAACATAAGTTTGTTCCCAGCTGTTTTTCTAAAGATGAGCTGAGCTACAGTGGTAGTTTCCAGTCATAGGAATAGTGGGACTTGATGTTTTCTACTGAATGTTTTATGGGGTTGAATATTGGGCTCTTTGCAAATGGCAACTGGCCTACTTTTCATCAGAATATTTTATTGTTATGTTCCTTTGTAAACTAATTTAATTTTGCAGTTTAGCCATTCCATTCCTAATGAAGAATCAGTTCTCATTTCACTGTTGTCACTTAAATAAGAAGACATTGATATAGACTTCTAGTCGAATCGTCTGTCATTAAATTTAAGAGGTTTAGTGCATTCATAACTGTCTGTTAAATTACAGGCAGAGGACAATAACTCAAATATGCATGGAAGAAATGTAAATAGAAATTCAATTACAGGGCAATAAAAAGGACAAATTGAACCTAATCACTGCAGCAAGATGCATATGTGTCTTTAACAGATTCCTGTGCGCACTCTCATGTAACTGGCTGCCTACTCTGACTGTATTTCCAACTGTTAATAAACAGAGAGAGAATGCAGTTCAGATTAATAGCATATTGGTTTTGTTTATTATAATTTCTTTATGAGCTTAACCAGGTTTAACTAAACGATTGCTGAAAAGTTCGGTCACACAAATGCACATATAAAAAACAATCCTACTGGATAGCTGTATTCAGTATCACCACCGTTAAGGTGCCTACTGGAAACAGGTTACCCCAGTTGCCGCTCTGACCAGGTCACCAATTTCAATTGCTGAAGGTATTCTTGAGTTATGAAATTAAGATTTCTGACGTGCAAAGGCATGTTGGAAATGTTAATGGATTGCCGCAATGTGTGATGCATTTAAAAAAATAAAATAAATCCAGAACTTGGTTTAATACAATTGCTCTTTTATCTCTTTGTGAAATAAACATGGCATTCTGAATCTTGTTTTCAGTATATTGTGGTTTACCCTACAATGCCAGATGCAGTTCAAATGGGATAAAAGAAGAATTCAATTTCAGCATTCGAGTGAAGCCAACAGCAAAACGACAGCCAAGAAAGCAAGAGGAAGATAAGGCAGAAACAGCAGTGTAACATATTGAGATGTCCACACTGAAGGTCATGATAAGGCATCTGTTGTAAAAATGTTGTATACTTTAGTGTACTGTAGGTAAAACTAAACAGTCAACGTGCCGATTTTAATTTTAGCGAATTAAAGATTGACTGGCTTTTGGGATTTGTATACATGTCACCAATCAGCTGGTTTTCATTTATGACTTTGCACCTTACAATTTTATTAAGAAACAAATATTTATACATTTATCTAAAAGACAACATGCTGCCTTTCAGTGACGTATTAATTAAATAAAAAACATCAGCTTCAGCTATTGGTAAACAACGTCGGTCATTAAACAAAATTATGCCAGCAGCCCGCCTTAGTTCAGAAGCTAATGCATATAATTAGACTGCCAGAGCATTCACTTTGAGTTTAGCATCCATCTGGATATTAAAATTAAGTGTGGGGGTGTCATTATATAGGTCTGCAAACTATCTTATATAAAAAAAAAAAAAAAACAGTCTGTGCGCTGACCTGTATCCCTCTTAGCTAGTTCATCAAAATAAGTACAAGACTTCTGTAGACACGCTGTTCGAAGAACATGTCTGAAATAATAACCCACTATTAAGGACATTGTAATTGAAACCAGCCAAAAGTTCTGACACACAAATACATGTACCAAACAGAATGAATGACAATATTGGGGCCCAGGGTGACGGGAGCTGTTTTCACATTGACCTTTGCTCCAGGGAATCACTGTGTTGCTGCTGCTGCTGCTGCAATTCTTTGGAAAAGCTGTTTGCCAAATCCACCAGGCTATTCAGGCCTTAATGAATCAGTTGCCACTAGTTATTCAGACAGATGGCTTTCATTATCTCATTTTCTGATCTCTTCCTAAGCCCTAACCGAAGCAAAACTCCTGTCATGAGTAGTTAAGAGAAAGGCAAACTGTAGCTTTTGTATACTTTATCTGTTGAACTGTAAGCTCTTTTTACACTCCATAATGTACTAAAACATTTGATAATATTAAAAACACACTATGGAAACCATATATGCCATGAACATGGCCTCTATATCAGTTTTTTTTTTTTTATGGTCTTGCTTAATAGTCTGTTCACAGAGGCTGCTTGCTTAATTTTCTTTTCTGTGTAAATATTTTTTTAATTTTTTTTAATACTCTGTTTATTTTATTGATTGTATTGTGTGCTGCATTAGTTTTACTTTTAAAACATTGATAATATGGTAGGGCTACTTTTAAACCTCCTGAAAACGTTTGGGTCTCCATAGTAACTGCCGTGCTAACTCCTAATTGGCCAGGTGTATAAAAACACGTCAGGTCAACCAAACTAGAGAGCTACGGATTTTTGCAAATTGTGCGCTGAGAGCACGGGTCTGTGAACTGCCGTTTGATAAGATTGCTTAAAGTTTAAACTGTAGTACTTGAATGCGCTGGAAATTGGTTAGGGCGTTAGGTGCTGATGTTAAACTTTCGCCTTTCACAGTGAATAGTTTGGTCCGCTCTATATTAGAGTAGTTTGGTACAATAACCCCTGTGCTCTCAGACCGTGGTAGTTGTTTTGTATGTGTCTGGTCAAAACAAGAAAATTGCGCTTTTTAACTTTGAAAGAAATGTCATGATACCTTCTTAACTATTGCTGTCCCGAGTATACCGTGGTTGTTTGTTTGAAGCTGTTTCCCTTGTGTATCGGCGTGTTTTTAAGTTTGCAGAACTAGCTTTTCTTGTTTTTTTGTACTATCCCTTTGTGTACTTATAGTATGTCCACAATATTTTTGTATATGGTACTAACAAACTCGGATTTTAGCAACATGTATACTGGTTTTAAATGGCATCTACTCGAGTGTTTACAGTTAGGCGTTTAAAGTTATACGGTGCGTCTCATTTTTTCTGTCACAATTTGCTGTTATTTTGAAGTTTTGTATTTGGAGTTGCATGGTGCTCTGTTGATGTTTCTGTCGTATCTACGAAGATCACTGTTTTTGAAGTGTGTTATTTAAAAGCACATGAAGCTTTATTTACCTCTTGAATTGTGCTTGTGAAAATCATTGTCTTAAGTGTGTGTGTGTGAAGTTCATTATTTAAAACACTGCAGTACTTTGGGTCTGGTTTGAATTGCTCTTGTTGATCGTTATTTGCTGTTATATTTAAAGTCTACTGCTATGTTTTAAAGATACGGTTTTCGCTATCACGTTGCTGAGTGATAACTATTGTTATACTGTCAAGTGTACTTGTGGATGGAAATTTAAGTTCTAAATTATGGACTAGTTTTAATGTGTTAATTGCCATACTCGATCCAAATAAAATCCTTTTAACCCTGGTGACCCCCTCATTTTATACACCTGCCTTTCTTGATTAAAGAACTTGTTGTTTTGAAGCAAATTCAGTTTCAAATTGGCGTAGTCATTAAACCTACTTAATTGGCAATTTAAAATAATTAATTAAACTTAGTGTTAACCAGGGGCTGTCTCCTTGGCTTGCTAGATGAGGGAGGTGGTGCCACATTCAACAACCTTAATATTCTCCCTCCTACTCCAGTAAATGAGAGAATTTAGAATTCTGATTAGTAGTTTAGTCTCATCAAATTAAGTCCTTAATAAGGGTAATGAAGGATTGTTATGCTAGTGGAGAGACATTAAGCTTCCTTATTTCTGCACTGCATGATGTGCTGTATTTTCAAAATGGGTACATGATTTGCAATGACCATTAGAATGAAGCCTGGGAATGTGGTGGTGGTGGTGGTGGTGGTATTCAGTAAAGTCTGAAGCTTAAGTTTGTGGGGGGGGGGGCACAAGAGATGCAAGTACTATATGGGCAATTGGAGCAAGGGAAACCTTGTGTTTTTTAGTGGTTGTGTTTTTTTTATTTCTTTGTCTACCTACAAATGTGAAACAAATTGTATGCAATCACAATGTGTAGATGATGATAATGATAAAGTCAAATTTGCAATTGCTCTTTTAAATCCTTTTACCTATATCTAGAAGGAGCCTGGGGGGGGAAAGGGGGTGGCTGACGCCCTGCTGTAGTGACAGTTTTTTCCCGCTGTCCATTTAGTATTCGTTGGATTCTGTCTTTGTTCCAGATAGATATTAAAACCCTGTTTTCTTCATCCGTGCACAAGCGTCCTAAAGGCAACATTTACGAAATCTACAATACAAAACAATTGGGTTTAGCCAGTAGTTGCTACACATTGAAAAATGTTAACTACATAACAAAACTGTTAATTTGATATATCAAATATATTATCAACACTTAACATATAGAAATGCGTTACACTTTTTGTAGATTTGAGGTTGGAGTTATGCAATCTTTCCAGAATACGTCCTCGTGTTTACACACAGTGACCAGAATCTGTCCTCTTAGTCTGGAATACGAATGGATTCAGTCTGGAATGTTTGTGCCACTGTAAACGCTGTCTTATCTCTGCTTGTCAAATAGAAAATGCTGGCTTTCCAAAGAACTGAGTTTTCATCTGTATGTGTACGAGGGCCTAATCAATACGCGTCTGCAGTTATCGTGTTCGAACTGTTGAGTAATGAGAAGACTAGGTGCTGTGGAACCCCATAATGAGATCTAGTCTGTTTTTATTGAATGATTTGATGAAGCATTGGGTACACAGGCACTGGGGACAAAAGCCCTCTCTCTCACAGCCCAGATAAAGTGGAAAAAAAAAATCATGAGCAAATCTAGAGGGACTACAAGGACAATACAGTGGTAGCACAAGAGCAGCTGCAAATGCATGCCTGTAATAGCTTTTCCATTGTTGGTAATGATATGATCTTCTAACGGTTTGTGGGAGTTTTTTTTGGAGAAGCGCATTAGTATTCCAATAACTTCTGTAGCGCTCTCAGTTCTCGCAGACCGGCACCTCGCACAGGGAGAGGCAATCCACATGCAGGCGGACGTGAACCCGGGACCTCTCGCACTGATGCATATTGCTGTACAAAAGAGCCGGCTCGTTTTGCAAGGAGTATATATCGGGTTTATGTCTATGTGATTACGTCACCTACCAGCAGTGCTGCATCCTTCCCCCGTGCACGCTATACAACTATCGTACGGAGCCACAAACCGCAGAGTCACAAATGTAGAAACTGTTTCTTCCATACGGATAACCTACTGACTTGTGTATGTGTATTTCCAGCGCACCATGACAATAGACTGACATAGATTGCTTTTTAATAGTGTTCATTGGTGTCTCGGTCTTTCAATAAAATGTGTAAGGTACATGCATTACACTGTATGTATTTTACTTTGTGTTTTTACTGAAACTGGAAAAACCTACTCGCAACTATTGTCTCTAATGCCTAATTGCTGAACTTTGCAGATAGGAGGTATTTGTTGCTTTAATTGGGCTGTTAGTTTACAAGGTAAGACTGTTGCCTAGCAACTGCTGGTAGCAGGTAACAGCGAATGGGGGAGGGTGTGTCTGCCTGAGAGCAGTAACTTTAGTGAAAGGATCCAATTTCAAACTACAGAGCCTTAAGTGAGTGGTCAGAGCTGTTGGAAGAGGGAATACCTTGAAAAATGGTCTGTCAGAATTGTAAATACATGCAACCAATTGAGTCGCCACTGTTTTTCACTGCACATGTCATACAGTAAAGCAGCAGTGGGGTGGGGTCCTATTATGTGAGACACAGGAAGTAATCATGAAACATTGTGATGGGAAATTAAAAAAAAAAAAAAAATTACTAGAATAAGATGACCAGCAGAGAATGTCCCTATAGGAAAGATAAGCACATGTCCTGGTTATAACCCCTTAGAATGTCATAAAAATAAGGGAAAATAATTATTCTCCCTACTAGAAAACCACAGATCACATCTTTGTAGAACTAGATATGATTGATGTGTCTCCTGCTGCTTTGTGAAATGCTTCGAAGTGTCTTGAAGCTTGTAGTATTGTGTGTGCCTCTGGCACACTCTCTTCGAAGCTGGAAACACCTGGGAGAGATGTAAAAGGTTAATTCAGGGATGAGGATGGGTGCTCTGATGAGGATGATATCTTGCCAAGAGCAAAATGTTGTGTTTATCAAACAAAATTGAATATTAGCTAGAAACTGCAAACATAAAAATGACCTTCCTGCCTTGAATATCCATAATAATGAGTTTTTGTGAAATATGGAGAGCACAAACTGAGTTTCATATGCCTTTTGACAACTACAGAATGTTTGAGGAGTAACATCAATGTTTGTGTTCTGTTTATTTAAGGGTTACGAAAGATTATTTTAATATAATGACACTTACTAGGGCTGCAGCTTGTGTAATCTAGAGAATTTTCATACATAGCTGACCGCTTTCAAACAAAGTGAGCGCTGTATTTTGAAGAAAGTGAAAAAAG
The DNA here is from genome assembly GCF_017654505.1 of Polyodon spathula. Lineage (NCBI taxonomy): Eukaryota > Metazoa > Chordata > Actinopteri > Acipenseriformes > Polyodontidae > Polyodon > Polyodon spathula. The sequence goes on from NC_054559.1 coordinate 12,762,094, forward strand.
AAAGGTTATAATGGTTATGCCTGTTGGTGTGGTCTGCTCTTATTTTTAAAATGAATATATAACTCTCTAGCAGCCCTTTTCCTTATCATGTCTGATGGGAGTGTCTGTGATTACTGGGGAAAGTGATGGCAAAACCAAAGCGCTTACTTTATTCCGAGGTTTTTCCAATATTTCCAATACAAATAGGTCAATGCATTTCCTATTAAATGAGCACTGACATCTTCAAAAACATCTGATATGCTTGAAATATTTCAAAGCAGTGTGCCCTCACCTGTTCAACTGGTATTGTCAATGTTTCACAAATGCTAATGTGAGCTTTATTTTAAAACACTCTTTAATTATTATTTTTTTTTAAATTGATTTGTGTTCCATTCAACATAAAATTATGGGCCTGTCAAATACTTTTCCTACCTAAAGTATGTATTTAATACTAACATGGTAGTCCATGGCTTTTTGGCATTTGGCAACAGCATCTTTATGGATATGTGCTGAATTTTGAAATGTACACTTTCTCAGGCCTAATATACTGTTGATTATCCTTTTCATAAACTTGCAACCACAGATTAACTAGTGGGTACATTTGCATGAATGAAGAGGGTTTGTATGCAAATACAGTCTGGGTGTGAAATAAAAACTTGATCTAACATTCAACACATATGTACTGAGCGGGATACTGTCTGTTTCGTATTCCCACTGTGGTAACTTTCCAGCACTGGTGTTCTTGAAAATTAGACATGCCGGGCCAGGCTAGCAGAATCTGTTCAGCCAGTGTGCAAAGAGCATCACAAGGTATAAAAAGAAACAAGGACCAGGGGTCACAAATGGAGATTAGACAAAGGGGCATTCAGAACAGAAAATAGGAGGCACTTTTTTACACAGAGAATTGTGAGGGTCTGGAATCAACTCTCCAGTAATGTTGTTGAAGCTGACACCCTGGGATCCTTTAAGAAGCTGTTTGATAAGATTCTGGGATCAATAAGCTACTACCAACCAAACGAGCAAGATGGGCCGAATGGCCTCCTGTCGTTTGTAAACTTTCTTGTGTTCTTATGCATCAAACCCAATGCCTGAATATATAAAAACTGCAATCTCATACCAGGGCATTTGTTATGGGCAGGGTGCTGGGTATTTACATCCTCAGAGCAGCTGCTGAAGGGAGTCTTTTGGATGTGGCTCAGTCATTTTTCACTAGTCATTATTTTTCCAGGGATCTGTTATGTAATGAAGTAACTGATGCAGGTGCTCATTGATCTTTACTAAAGAAACAGAAACTAATTTAACTACATTCCTGAACTTGGGTTCAATACAGGACTTGTTACCTGGAAAATGTCCTGCATGTGTTATTTAGATCTGCAGAAATCACAATTGTACTTACTGATACCATAGATACCTTTTTTTTTTTTTAAAGTGCCCACAACCTGGGATGCTTGTCATTCCTTAATTGGAGAAGCTTTTACATAAAATACCCTGTGACAAGATGACGCTGAGTTGTGACGTCAGGCCTGAGGCAGAAAGAAAACCAAGGCAAATACTGCAGTTCAAAAAGACGTGTTGTGCGCAGTTTTATTTTAAATACAAAAATAAATAAAATATTTAAACAAACACTGCTCACAGAGTGAAACAAAAACACAGGTCAGGCTGGGCAATCGCCTTCACTGATCCTATACTTTTAAATTAATTATTCTCCTCTCGCTCTCCCGTTCTCCACCGGAGTGGAGAGAGCTGCAGGTTTTTGTACAGGTGACCATCTCCCGATTAGCAACAAATTAATCACTTAATTAACTCGGGAGATGGCCACCTTCTGCACGAGGGTTTTTTTTTTTTTTTTTTTTTTTTCTTTTTTCTTTTTTATTAATTATTCCTGGCAGAGAACAAGCTGCTACCTTGCCTCCTGCCAGAACACACTCAAACAAAACAACGTGGTGCTTCGCCGTCATATATAAATACATAAGTACATACAAAAAAAATAAATAAATAATAACCACGGCTTTCGCCATCATTTATACAGCAACTAATAAATAAACAAACACAAAATAACACAGAGGCGGAGGGGGAGACCCCGTTCTCAAATACTGTACAGGGCTGCTCGCCCTGTTACATACCCATTTGTGTATTTGTTTTAATAACCCATCACTCATTGGGTTGAGGTTAGGAAACGATTTGGTTAATGGGCATGCAAATTTGTTTATTTGACTTCACCCAACTGATCTTTTTTTTTTAATTATGCCTTGTTGATCTAAAGCCTGACAAAGTAGGGGAGTTTGACGGCAGCAACTATTGCAGCAATCTTATCTTCCTTAATAGAAAACACATACTACTAATAGATCAGTCGTCATCCTTTTCAGGGAGTATGTCAGTATATCGTAATAGTTCTACTTTTACTGAAACAAATATTATTATTGATTTAACACACAAACTAAAGGAAATGCATTGGATGTTAAATTGAGTGCAAAAAAGGCTAACAAAGCAATTTTGAATATAGAAATTGGCTTTGTGCTTACATTTTCAATTGGTTTCATTTCAACTGAAATCTGTGCTACTGGCTAAATTACATGGTAAATTATTGGCAAGGTTGTTTATTTTCTATTGAAAAAAGAATCAATTATGTACTTCACTACATCTCAGTGCAGCTTTTGTCTGCAAAGTTATTTGTTTATTTTGGTTTATTTAAATAAGTAATAACTTAAATAATAAATAACTTTTAATAATAAAAGTTTAGTCAGACAAATGTTGCAGCTGTGGCTCTGTGCGCTGTGTTTCTGTGGATAGAGAATTATACTGTGCATCAAAAGAAACTTATCACTTATATTGGTATAAAATTCACTAGATGTGATCAGAAAATGACAAACTCTGTTTTAGAGCAGGTGCAGGGACTTTATTGTGCCGATTTTAACAAATCTGATCTGTCAGTCTTGGGCAGGTGTTGTGAATCTTGGTTTCCCAGTTCATGGCCTGTCATTGACAGTGTGTCTGCCATCTTGCCAGGTTTGAAATTGCTGACTGTGAGCACCCAAGATGACGAGTCACAGTACGCTGCCCTGGTCCAGCCTCCAACATGTCGATCGCACGAAGGCGCTGCTCTCAACAAATTTTACATACCTTATTTTTTTTTAAAACAAATGTGATAAGTTGATGCTCGGTATACATGATTTATATTCAAAGTGACAACCAGGACAGCTGCATTACACACCTATTGCTGTGGCAGAAAGACCAGATCCTTTGCCTTGCTTATAAAAAAACAATAGCTTGGCTCGTTTTTCAGTCCGAAGACTTTGGGAGTTGGGAATAAAAATGATTTAGTGTCTTGAGCCAGACGCCTCGGAGGAAGGGCTCAAGGCCTGCATGCCTCACATTGATGGATGCCTCAAGGGCGGAACCAACATGCATGGTTTCAATTGGAGATCTGCAACCTTGCCTTCTGTATAGTGCCTCTGGGGAGTGATCGGTTAATTAGTCCTACCAGTGGCTACTTGAATGAGATGTATTGAAAATACCTGTTTAATAGAAAAGTAGGGATAATGGATAAACAGGCAAAGGAAAGCAAAACAATTTATTCGATATGTAACTTTTAGGACCCAAGTAAAGGCAATTTTTCAAGAATAGAAATGCTAAGAAGAAACTTGGAAAATGATTTAATGGAAAGTCTTTATCGACGAACACAATTGTAATGGTACGGTATAAAACTATCTAGAATGACTTGCAACAATACTGTAACTATCCCCCTCCTTCAACTTTTCATCTAGTTCCCAGGAAGCAACAACAGTTTAGCTTTTCACAGTTTTCAGTGTGTTCGTAACTGAGGGGGGATTGAATAAAATACATGCCCCCACGTTCTATTGTGATTAAATCTTTCATCTTTCTACTCCACAGTTTAGTTCCAGAATTAGACTTCGGTTAACAGCTTGTTTTATTTTCTCCTTGGCTGTGCCACACTGCCTTGCAGTTCACAAACCGTGCTGATGTGTATACTCAGAGAGGTGGGAGTAGGGCTGAAAGGCAGGATGGTAAGCTGAAAGCAGTTTTTTTTTTAAAACCTGGGGCCGTGTAGTAGTACGGTCATTAAAAGCTGCAAGCCTAAACAATACAATTGATTCAAATTAGGCAGGTAAAGTCATACAATAAGACTTACAGCTATTGGCTGCTTAACAGCATAGCCAAAAAAAGACATTTCTCTCACCCTTGTAAGTTCATATTCTGCATGATTTCTAACTGATCCTCTATTGTGTGCAAATAATTCACCTTTTTATAAGTAAGCTGTAGCGGTATCTACTACACATTTAGACAAAAGGAAGTTTTCAATCATATGACCCTGAAAAAAAAAAAAAGAAATGTACCTGAAGATTTGTATATTAAACAAGAAATATGTGAAAATATGGTTCTTATTAAATGAGAAGATCTGTTTTGATTAGTAACCCATTCCTCTAATTGATTCTTGAGAGAATGATCTACACTACAGGATTCAGATCTGGTGAATTTGGGGGTCACAGGTGTAAGACTCCACACACACAAAGAAATATTGCCATTCCCTATGAGGGGAAACCATTTGGCAGTGTCTGACATACTTTAAGATATGGAAAACATGTTGGTATGTTCTGGTTAGCAACTGGAATAGTCTTTTTTTACTGTGCTGTACCCTATGATGTTTTACCATGATTTCACTATTAGTATGACCAAGTGTGTCAGACCTCTTCATAAGAGCCATATGTTTGACTCCAGGCATGAGGCTTCAAGTTATTATGGTAACATATTGTGTTGCTCTGGATCTCTCTTTATTATTTCAGTGTGATGGAGAGAAGGGCTCCAGTGTTCTGAGGTTGGGGCACCTTATCGTACAGTATTCTGCTGATGTGTGCAGTTATGTGTTAGACTTGTTTCTAGTTGACCCATTAAATTGTCATACAGTGCTACAGTATGGTAGTTAAATGTTTTCAATAAATTAAATTGTGATTGGATGCAACTGGTACATTGACATATAGCCATATATCTGTCCAACTTAGGCCTTGAGAATTGTTGGTTTATTTTTTATAAAATGTCATTGCTTTTTAAATGAGCTGACTTGACAACCCTGTCTGATCTACCACCCTTCCTAGAAGGCCTCCCCTTGTAGTGGTGAAAGTGATTTAAAGTAAACATACAGGGAAATACAGTAGGAAACTAATGCATATCATATGAACTGAACTACAGTATTTTGTTGGTGCCTCTTGTTTGTAGTTACAAAGGTAAATGTCCAAGGTCCTGTGCAGGAGTGACACTGCCCAGAAGAAACAATTAAATAAAACAGTAGCAAGCACCGGCTCTGATCCTTCATGTCCGCTGCTTCTGCAGTGTGTTTATGCGTCCTGCTCCTGAGGAGATGGTGACCGCTGACACTGGGGGCGTCTTTCACAACATATCTCTGGGTCGGGGACCACTGCGTTTAACAGTAGTGCAGAAAACAGACCAAAGCTGTCGCAAAACCACCCTCTGGAGCAGACCACTTTTTTGATGGCTGGAATGTGGCCAACTGCCTTTACACTGCAAAAACAAAAGCCTTTCTAGAGCTAAGCCAACTCGATCAACTTTGAGAGGCTAGCGTAAATTGGCTATCGGACTCCATGCCTATCTAATCTGCACCTGATTTTTTTTGTGTGATGTGGGCACCTGTCTCCTAACATCTGGACTGACAACCCCATCAGACACTGAATGGAAATAATTTCTGCTCTTCACTGATCTTGGTTAGATTCGATCCAGGAACCTAAAGATGAATTACATCTCTCAATCTCTGTTTCATTGAGTCTCAAACAATAGGATGAATCTTCCTGTCAAGCACTTTCCAGTTGGCAACACCCCCTGCTTCTGTAAAAGGTTAGACTTTGAAGGCAAATTAAAAGGAGAGAGAAGTGATGAAACCAGAAAAATGTCTGTAAATAATACACTTTGCAAAGTCGAGGAAGGATGAACACTAGCGCCTGATCTTATTGCAGAGATCAGAGGACTCCTTTCCATTTCCAAGCTTCTGAGGTTGGGAGTTGTGTCTGACAGCCACTCTATGTACAGGGCTGCATTGTTTTATTCATTTATTTTACTTATTTTGAAGATTGTATATCTGCTGGAATTGTGCATGGAGTCAGAGCCCAGATCTCGGAACATACCGAATTTGTTTTGGTATTGGATTAAATCCAAAATGAGTATATCAGGGATTTAGTTGGTTGACATCTCGGGTGCTGAAACCCTTTTGCCAGTCTTTCCCTCAAAGCAAGCTTTATGTAAGCTTTTCAGCCTGAAATACAGATGCTACTGGGCTAATCCTAAAGCTGCCCTTGGAAGCATTCACTATTAGAATGAAAATCTTTAACCTAACAGTAGTACTGACTTGACATTGAAATAAGTGATGCATTGAGCAGAATATTGATTATGCAGAGAACATAAAGGGGGAGGGGGAGGGGGAGGGGGAGGGGGGAGAACCCCTCTTCAGCAGTGGTTCAGTTCCCAAGAGTTGAATCTCACCTGTGAGCACTCAATCACACAGAAACTACTTTGCATGAATGCATTACTGGTACCCAACAGGTAGAGGCTGTCAACTGATTAATAATTGCAGTCCTGATTTAGGCATTGGCTTTGTGCACACCAATCACAATGTGTAGAAGCATTGCTCTGGTGAAATGTCTAGAGACACCAGGGATCTCAGTGTGCACCACCAAAAGTACCGTCACAAATAGAAAACTGGCTTGAGACTGGCAGTAGTTAATGTGACTTGCAAGTGGTTGAGAGTGTACCTCATTTGCCTACAGTAGTGTAGTCACTGCACATTTATTATGAGATTGGTTTATTTTGTAAAAAAAAAAAACTTTAAATGAAACTCGTTTAGCAACAGCTGTCAACAGAGGAATTGGGGAAACAAGCAGCACACATAGCAACGAAAGCCATTTCATTAAAAAAAGCAAGAGAATGACTGAACAACCTTTTTAAATGAAGTCAGATATTAAGCTTTGTAACATAAGAATATGATTGCAATTGATATGCTTTAAGACCCAGAAATGTGAGATAGGAATGCAACTACTGTCCTATTAGAATAATGCATTTAAAATATTCTCTCAGGCAGTGCATCTATAGACTGTCTGCAGACACACACACACGTAAATACAGCAGAGCACTGGACCTATGAAATCAGTTGCCTACACGTTTCCCTTTGCTTTAAGCTAACACAGACTCCATGAAGATTTACAAGTTGCTATAAACGGTTGTAAATCTATTGCTATGATATTACCTGGTATATACCTCTGATGTGGCACCAGCAATGTGAATTTTATTTCCAGAGTAGTTCAAAGTGACAATCTTAAATGGAAGTGATTTTTCACTTGGGGCACGAATACCTGAATCACAGGTATTTCAGTTATAATAATAATAATCACAGTCGTTCAGTTCATTCTCTTTAATTTCACAAGCTTTACTGGAATCTAAGACTGTGATTGTGTGGTGTTTCCTCTGCAAGCTCTAGGGTTAAATAATTGGAAATCGTAGACTATTTTTAGCAACCTACACTTGAGTACACTCAGAACCGTACTGATTTTGTGTGGGGTGGGTGTACACATACTCTACTGCCTGATCTAATGGTTCTTCTCCTTTTTTAGTGGGTAGCTATTTAGAGGCAAGAAATTTTCACACTACTCATAGAACTCCATTATCCCCCAAAAATAATGTTCTTGGCAGTTTGTTTTTCAATCAGCTGTTTGTAACTGACTTCAGCACCAATATGGATGCAACATTTGTTTTATCATGAATGGATTATTTGGCAAAAGGACAAATGAATTGGGCTTAACTCCAAAATAAAAACGGAAAAATCAGAGCTCTGACTCGAGGCCCAGCTTGTGATCGCCTGACCTCATCTAATTTTAAATTAACATCATGACAATGATTTGTGTGTGATATGTTTACTTAGACAGTCTATTGCTAATGTCATATTTGTTGAGGCAAAGTGTTCTGCTAGGCCATAAATCTTTTATAAAAGCATGCATCCAAATGGCATTAGTGGAACAAGGTATTTCATAATTGAGACTCGCTCAGTGATTTAAGAACAAGTATGAAATTGCATTTCACGCTTGTAGTTATGTTTTTCCAATAACCTCATTGATGTATTACTAGTGGAGGTACAGCACAATTTTACACTGATATTATCCACAGCTAGAAATGTGGGGTCGAGGGAGATACACTAAGATTTAGTTTCAAATGTATGCTAATCATAATAATAATCTGACAAATGTCCAGCAATGAGTATGTTAAGATCACCAGTACAGGCATAACTCCTTCTGCTCATATTGGCAATAGGAGTCGGTTGTTTCCATTCCTCGACCAATTCTTGGGCGCTGAGGCTGAATAAGTGATTTTGTCAATACCTCTTGGCTGAATTAATGCACAATAATAAAGCATGACATGACTGCAATGTGAACTAATCAACACAAGTGAAAGGCTCAAACAAAAAAAGGGTATGATCTTGATCAGCAGTATTCAATAGATGGATAGAAGGGTCACTTTATACTGTACTTTAACCCATACATACTGTGCATATATAATAGCCCTAGATCTTGTTGACAAGCATATAATACTGTACCATATGCAATATTATATTACATGACTAATAAATGTATCATGGCCCATGTGTGGTTTTGACATCTATTGATGATTTTGACTGTCTATACTGTACATAGTGTATCTGTGTAAAATCCATGTAATATTACAAATTAATATATAGGTTCCAAATTCTAAACAAATTGGCATTCTGTGATATTTTACAAACCACTCTAACTGGGGTCTTGTGCATCACAGATCCCCTGGATCTACATCAAATGACAGAAGGGAGAATGCGATAAAACACTGTACAATATTACCAGAAAGGGTTGTCTTTTTGACCTTTTGTGTGAACACATGGCTTTCCAGAAGTACTGCTCTGTCTCTTGGTGCTGCTGTGAAGTACAGTAGGAAACCTCAGGCTTGTGGTTCTGTTGAGTAAAAGACAAACACTGTTTGACTACCTAATGTTATCTTATGTAAGGTAGTCCAATATTACAAGGACGTATTGTACATGGCACAAAGATTGTTTTACAAAAGCTTAATGTAACATTACAGCAGCTTGCTTGGATTTGGTTAATTTACATTTGAAGTAGGTATTAATTGACACATTATTAAATCCCCAGATTTACAGCAGCATTACGTCAGCAGGTCACAGGGCTACTAGTATATGAACAGTGCATTAATGGAGGCTTACCTCCTATTGATTAAGCATTAATATTTCAGCATACTTTGGTATGTCATAGTTCATACAGTGGGTATGGTAATTAAAAGGTTACTCCTATCTTTGTGACCCCCCACAAACATTGCAACTACATATTTTGACAATTATGTTTTCGTTATTTTACACAAAATAGTGTTATTGAATTGCTTCGAACCTCAATGCTTATCTGTTCACATTAGTATAAGTTATCTATTTGTTAATCTTAGATCTCTGCATGCTGTTGATTTAAGTTTGAAACACACATGCTTTTATTGTGCTGTTTGTACATTGTAATTGTTCTTTATACATTGCTTTTTTGTATTGTTTCCAAGGACCCCCTTCATCGGTCTTAATGGGTAAATCTCCTGGTTAAATAATAATACCTACAGCACCAACAGGCATTGGAAACAATCAAATATATCCAAGCGTATGTGTAAGTCATGCAAGGGCTAGAGACAGGAAAATCCCTCTGTCGTTTTTTTATTCTGCCACCTCCAACATGACATTACGAGGCAGCTACTGTAGGTGTCTCTCCAAAGAGGCTCACTGCTCCCCGCTGTACCGTCTGTCTAATGCAAGCTGATACCTCATTCACTCACGCGGCTATTTAAGAGACAGAGAATGTGTGATGCTGTCAATACAGTTTCAGAGAGAGAGAGAGAGAGAGAGAGAGAGAGAGAGAGAGAGAGAGAGAGAGAGAGCAGGCAGCGGCAGGCAGCAGGACTTGACTTCTACTCCAGGCAATTTAACAAGGTGGAAGCAGAGCACCGTGGTGCTCTGTGTTCTGTCCTCGGCTTTCCTGTACTCAAGTTAGGGGGTTTGTGTGTGGAAGGTAATGAAATGAGGTGTGATTAAATAAGCACTGTTGCTTCCTCCAGTGGCGGATTTGAGATGTAGTAGCTTGCAAGTAAAAAGTCATGTTTAGCTTTTGTGTTCTCATTTAATTTCTTTTTGGGTGGGGCAGGGAGGGGATGTTTCAAGTTTATTTTTCTTGAATTCATTTTGTTGGTTTTGTTTATCCGTGGTAAAGTGCTTCAGGGACAATGAAGACCACACGGAAATGTAGAGCACTCTTGGCTGTCAGTTTGAATCTGGTAGCTCTCTTTTTTTCCACCACTGCTTTCATCACCACTTACTGGTGCGAGGGGACTCAGAGGGTCCCCAAGCCAAACTGCAGCAAGGACAGGAAGCACAACTGCATTAACTACAGTGGGAATGACACCAACCAGAACCAAGTGCACTACAGCTGGGAGACTGGAGACGACAGGTTTCTGTTCAGGCATTTCCACACAGGCATCTGGTACTCCTGTGAGGAAAACATCAATGGTGGAGGTAAGAGTTCTTCTACCTGGCAGCATTTATCCACACAAAAACACTTTAGAAATACACTCCTTCCTTTAGGCCAGCTTGGATAAAGGTAACATTAAGTCCACTGCCTTTGAGCAGTTTTCAGATGTAATTGAGTTATTTCATTGCAGTTAGTCAAAGCTGTATTGTTACACATCTGTTATCGGAGCAAGTGGGGTGTAGATGAAAGTGGGCTTTTATTTATTTATTTATTTATTTATTTTACTGAATTTGAAAAGATATATACATGTTATAATACCCTATTAAAAAGTTTGCTTGTATGTGGCCAGAATGATTGTTCCTGATAAATGTATCATCTAGAGTAATGATCAGCGATATCTTAAGCCCGGTTTCTTTCCCTTGGAAAAGATCTGGAAATAGTGTGCCATTTTTTTTTTTTTTGTGGTAATATCCCACAAACAGCAATGTTATAACAAATTGCCATTATGCTGTATATGCAGGGTGAAAGCAGTTTGATAAAATTGTTAGAATAACTGGCAAGTAAGTTTTAGATCTGGGGGTAGATAAGGGATGGCCTGGGAATTGTAAGAATACCGGGGCTGGTGAGTTGGGAGTGAAAGATGAAAGGCAGTGGCTCAGGCATGTTGGAGCAGTGACCCAGAGAGCTGAAGGATGTGGGGTGGGTGTAACTAGGTGTATTCGAACTCCATTAATATATATATTCCTACGGCTAACTACAAATAAGGACCGAGTGTAAAGGCAATGATTTGTATACTGTTGTCACCTAAATAATCATCTCAACAATCTTGTGCAGCACTTGTTGAACTTTGATAAGAATGACTTTAGCCTCTGTTTGTTAACTTGGTTGCTTTGAACCTCATTTTAACAGCCTGCTGTGAGGTATTATCACTAAAAAACGTGGGTAAGCGCTTAGGAAAGCAATGCAAAATATATCACTAATTTTACTTTTGTTTAAAAAAAATAAAATAAATGCATGTAAAACATATCTGAACATTAACTATCGCTACTGTTTGTCTTACATTTTGCTCACAGTGAAAGATGGTGTGTGCAAAAAATCTTCAGCTAGCTTCAGCACCACAGGTGGGCGCTCCTAACTTTTAAAGTTGCATCAAACACAAAGCCCAGGCATAAATATTTTATTCAGATGTTAAGTGACAATCATAAACCCCTCTGCTACAAGCTGCTATTTTCTAGTGTAGTGATCTTTTAAAATATTCTTTGAAAATAATTGGATGCAGAAAACAATTCAAAAAGTGATTCTAAAGCGGCAGAATCCCACAATGTGTTTACATTCCCAAGTTGGTGCCTATCCACAACTACTGTATGAATTCACATTGATTAAGGCTTTGCTGGAAGTTGTGAATTGTACCATGAATAGTGGTAAGATATCAGTCGGGAATTGGGTGTTCATTTATACACAATTCTATTTGAATTATTAACCTATTAAGTGCCAAATCGATGTTTCTTTGGAAAAAAACCCCAGCAAAAGCTGTACTGACGTCATTTGATACATTACATTGAAACTTAAGGTTTACACTTTGCACAGTTGGAGTAAGTTATTGTAACAATATAGTTAGAGAAATAAAATAGCAGGTGGATTATTGGCACATAAGGGGTTAAGTATCCCCTTAGACTTGAGCTATGTTGGAAACGAGTTGAATTCCCAGTTTTGCATTAAACACTACGGAGGATGAGAAACCCTTCTCAGCAATGAATGAGTACTGGTAGACAATTTAACCCAGTAAAGAATAACTCCATTAGATTATAAGCATCAGCGGTGCCAGAGCTCCAGCAGGTATATACAGCATTAGATATTCAGACAGTCCCTACACATTCATTAGCTTTTTATTTCACATAGAGTGAATGATTTGTTGTCTGTTTTAAATGCACTTCCTGGCTGATTATATGACCACTTCTGGCTATTGGTAAATCCCAAATGAAATTTGCGCCTCAGAGCACCCTCTTTGTCATCTTTACATAGAACTAGGCCATTAATAATTCCAAAAAGCTTAATATGAATTTGCATGTAATTCCTATTGCAGAGAAAGTATTATTTTAGTCTGTCATTATCCTAGGCTTGTATAAAGTGTTATTACGTAAGAGAGCAATGTCTGTGTAATTTGGCAGCTACAATGGTTTCACAATCTTATAAACTTGGTTGTTGGTGTTGCAGTAGTGACCTGCTAATGGTTCTGCAATCGTTTAAGAGTAATGCACAGGTTTTATAATGGTATTGCAATATTTTTCTAACCTTTACATAAGCGTTGCTAATATAAAAACTAATTAAAAGTCAAACTGCAAAGCATACTCCTCTGTCTCTCCAAACCAAAAGCATTGACTGCTAAGCTCCTATCTAATTAATGTATCCCTATAAACCAACTACTGTTAAATAAAAATCAGGGTTACAAAATGTTTCAGCAGCTTGATTACTTACCACTTGAAAAACACAGCCCAAGACCATGAGCAATATCCCTCTTTGAAAACCCACACACTGCAATTTGAGTTATAAAGCTAACCTGCGCATTCCTTTCTTTTAAAATGTCAACGATATAATACACCGTCTCAAGTCATAAATGCTGTAAATCACGCACGCTTGTCATCTGAAAATGAGTCAGCTCCATCTGAACAATAACTCCTGAAGTCATATCAAATTTAAAATGTATTTTATATTTACGTGCACTGCTTTGGATGAGAAATTCAAGGGTCTTTGGGGAAATCCCAGGCCAATTCTAATCTGTCACACACTCCCACCTGCCCTAAAATATTTCCAAAACACTATGGGACAGTATGTTGGTAGTAGAAAAGGGGCAGTATAGTAAAGGAAATTGCACTGCAGTTTAACCAAGCCTGTTTACTACTAAGTATTTTTAGTGCAATGTTCGCTGAAAGGATAAAACTGCAATCAAAATTCTAAATCTATTAAATAGCTTTAGAATGCATACAGTACAATGACCCTAAATGACATTTCTGCTGTGTTTTTGTTTCTGGTTTAGTAACTTTGTAGTTAAATAATTATTTTTTTGTATTTTCTAAAAATAAATCTCAATGACAATTTGGAGTAAAGAGTTTTCAAAATCTAGTCCTAGGTGGGTCTTTTCATTAAATGAAATGGTTACAACCGCTATTGAAAAGTGGAGAAACTGGAATTTCCAAAGAAACACTGGGGACCTGTTCACAGGTTTATGTAACTGTGCAATGAGTCTGCGTACTGTACTACAGCTACAGAAATGAGAAAGGAGTGAGAAACGTCTTTAAATAATGATTACATGATAAACATGCAGGCTTCATGAGTTTTTTTTTTTTTCTTTTTAAACTAGATGTTGCTTTTGGCTCCGTTGACTGTTTTCGAACGCACTACGTTTGTTGCCATAAATACATACATGGTTACATTGACAGATGCGTAGGCTAATGGGTAAAATCGACTTCCATTAGAGAGAGTTAAACTAATAAGGATATCAAAAGTGAGAAATGAATGAGCAAACTGTCATACAATAACACACGCAAACAGTCCCCAATGCTCTTACTAATGAGCAATGTGTGCCTCTGTAGCAGATTATATAGACATACTGTATATAGGCAGATATACATAGAGGAATTATTATTATAGTACATGGTGAACGTTAACTTTCCTATAAACATCAGTGTTTTACAGTCTTAGTATACCCAATGGTGGCGCAAGAGCAGTCTATAACAAGACTAGGTGGGGCACGAGACCCGTGTAAAATAAGATTGCCAGGGTATAATCAGGTTGATAAAACTACTAACTTCGTTTTTTTCAAACAAACTCTAGCACCAGTGCATGAACACAACATCAATACCAAAACAAACAATAACGGCCTACAGATTTAAAGTTTTATCCAAAGAGTAGTGCAATAAGCAATATGAATTTGGTGAGAAATCATCCAAGTTTACCCTCCAAAAAACCCAATAGAATTTTATATTCTGTCCCATAACTTTGCAAAAATGATCATAAGTAATAGACACAAACCATTATATGCATTTTGTGGTTCTGATTTTATTTTTCTTGTAAATGACATTTGACGTGCTATAGCTAGTCACAAATGCACCAGGTGTACAAATTCTCCATATGTATAAATGGATTAGTCTTAGACTGACATGAGTGAATAACTTCAATGTAAAGAATTGAAATAAACTGACAAGGCAGATTGCCAAATGGATCAGTACATTAATATTTGAAGAAAAAAAACAAATAAAAACAGATTGATAAATTGATAGCCAGAAGAAATACTATAGAGATTTTAAATTTAAAAAAAAATTGAATAGACTTTGAAACTGCTTGAAAAGGTTACATGAACGATAGTATACAGGAGAGGAAATGAGGAAATGAGCAAGTGTTCTTAAATCCATCCCTAACTTCCAATACTTTTTGTTCCTGGGGGTGGCCGGGGTGGGGGGGGGGATTTTAGAACTCTAGTATTTCCATAACAATATGAAATACTACTGCATGTTAATTTAGTATCATCACCAAACTGAGGACAGCAATGGCATGAGCCAGTGGAAATTGTATTTATGTGGTACAATGGCTGTTTCTTGAATCCTGGTGCCGCCACCTTGCCGTTTGCATTTTATTTCACAGCAACAATACAACTCCTGATATTTTCATCAATACAAAAAGTGAGAAATTCCAAGAGTATCCATTACATGTCCACAATGGTTAAACATGCTGACCATGTGCTTCTAGAAATAAATGCCTTCACGCGTCCCTGGTTGGCACCAGGGCAGACAGCTGGAAAAGAATACAAATTGGCAAAATCCTTTTTGTTTGCTTGCACCTCAATATAGGACATGGAAATTAAGTGGGGTCACAATGAACAAAAAAGAATTATTACAAATAAAATAGAACATAGTGTTTCCTTCACTGTCGTTATTACCAGAGAGGAAACGCAACCAGATCTGAATTAAGCAGAATGCAGACTGCTGTGTGGAGAAGTCACTTTAGACAGGCTTGCAGACGTTTTTGATGTCTCTGAAGGTCACCTTGTATTAATGACAGTCAGGCCTCACGATCGATTCTCTTACCTCTTGTTGACATTAGAGACATCACTGGACCGCCCTTTATCTTTGTGCTGGAGTTATATTTTAACTGAGCTAAGACCACCAGAGCTCAATTCACTGACAGCCATGAAAGCCAGAAGACGTTCTACCAGCAGTAGTGTGGTTTGAACTTTTAACCTCATCCCGGAATCCAGAACAGCAGCGTATCACACAACACTGCCTGTTACAAAAGCGGAAAAATACAATAACAAAAAAAAGGCTTATTTAAAATGTTTGTCCAAAACTGCAGAGCCCATTGTTCTTCCACTGGTTTCACACAGTTGTCAGAACCATCTCCAATTCCCTGAGTACATAAAATGAAAGGGTAAGTGTAGGCACACTTATACTGAAATCCTGCTCCGTTCCGAGTGCATGAATAACACAGGAAAACATGAAAGTGCAAAGTGGGTTGTTTAAAACGGTAGTAGACTTTCAAATATGTTTGTCTAATTCTAATGTAATCCTGGTTACAGCCTCCTATAACCATAACACTGATATGATTTAATCATGAATAAGCTCAGATACAGCCAGAGTATTGAATGTGTCCTACAAGAATGCTTACTTGAAATTAATTCAATAGAAAATAATTCAGACACAGTTCTCTCTCTTTTTTTTTTTTTTTTTAGCACAGAACTTTACCTTTCTGCTGATGAGACTGGTATGTTGTGAGAGGAAATTGAAAAGAAAGGAAGAATTGAACCTGTACACTGCTTTTAATCTCCAATGGATATTCGGCATTGTGCAGAGGCATCAGATTGATTTACATGTACATAAAACATGTCGTCTTCATTCCCCTTCAGCTCCCAATTTGGTCACATCAGGTTCAATTGCTAACATAACCTGTTGCAGGCTATAGTGTATAAATCTGTCTATCTATCTATACTCTGTGTGCATTTCAGTGGATGCTTGGCTTGTATTCCCAGAAGAACCATTAACAGAATCGTGAGACCATGAGCAGACCACAAGCTTTACTAGCAAAGGCAATAAAATGAATTTGGTACGAATATTGCATAGCAATCTTTGTGCGGTCACATACAGGTTGTCAAATGTTGCTTCACACCAATGTGATACCATTTGCTGACTGTCAGTGCTGCTAGACACAATGGCCACTGCCCATGTTTGTTTACATACTTTGCAAGGTGGTTCTCGATATTAACAGCTAACCAGCTTGCCTCTGATCTATTTAGATGAAGTCCATCATTCTTATAAAATCTATTTTCCAGAAACGGTCCAAGTTATTAAACCCAGACCCTTTTGAGCACACCAGCCAGCTAGCCACGCATTTTACAGTTATAATTCTGCTGAACTTTTCATCCCCACAACCAATAACAGGTAATGGACCTGACAGAATAATTCGGCATCCTGACCTTTTTAGTTGTTTTGTTAATGAAGTCTTTCTGAACTTCAGATGTCCTGTTTCTTATGTCATTTGTACCTGCGTGTACAATGACCACAGACTCTTTTCCGATTTATTTAATAGTTTCCACACTACTGATTCAATGTCCTTAGTTTTTGCTCCAGGGAGGCAGGTAACCGTTCTGTTTATAGGGTCTTTACGGCTAAAATCACTACTAACAGAACCTCCCCCCTATTTCCAGACAACACATCACCAAGAAACACCCGGCATTGTTCTAGAAACAGTCAGAAAACATAATCTATCCGCATTGTTTAAAATACATCGCTGTAGCAGATACAGTCTTGGGCTTAACTGTATATTCTATTGGCCTAGTATATTCATACTGAAATCTGCTGAAAAGGGTAACAATCCTGGCCATCACTGTAATGATGGAATACTGACTATTAAATCTTGTTGATTCCCTCTAAATAAAAACCGTAGTGTGACCGACACCTCAATTTCCTAATGCGTCACCATATCTCAGTGTGCATCACAGATGGCTAGAGTGTGAAACAAATTCAGCGGAACATGCAACAGCAATACGGTACAGCTGACTGCGCATAGCACTAGCTAGAATTCCAAAACGTGCCATATGCAGACAGATCTTTTTATAATAACATTGTCAGCCTGCCCTGGTCTTTAAAATAAGCACACCCTTTTCTATTATTCCATTTACAGCACAATATACGTTTCTATAGCTATACTTTATAACGGCTTTATATTATTGACTTAATGTAGGCACAGGTGACATTTTGCATGAACTGGTTTACAGGAAGGTCGTTGTCAGTAATGTTCTGTTTCCCCAGTATTAGCGGTTTGGATTGAGGCAAGAGTTACAGTAGGATAATAAAAAGAAAAGATGCAAATGACTTAATAGATGAAACTTGAGTCACCTAGTTAGTAATACTGTTTACTATATGGTGTCATTGTTTACTACAGTACTAATGCATACCTTACAGTGGACTTCACTACTGTTATTAATAATGAGCTATTCAGTACAATTAATACATAGAATTAATCGGGTTACTGTCCCAGGTTATTCATTTTTTGAACTGTTAACATTAACACTAAATAGAGCACTACCTGTTCATATTGTAATTATCTATCGACCACCTAAGTCAAACATGTTATTTTTAGCTGAATTTAGTGACTTGCTGTCTTCATTGACAGTCCATTATAATAGGATTCTTCTACTGGGTGATTTTAACCTACGTGTTGATACAGAGTCTGACTCCACATCTGTGGAATTTGAGGTTACTGAATTCCTTAGATTAGATTATATCCAGCATGTAAAAGGTCCCATGCACAATCGTGATCGTACTTTGGCAATCTCTCGTGGTTTAGTTGTTAAAAATGTATAAACTACATATCTCTCAGTTTCTGCCCATCTTGCTATTCTTTTTGAGGTCAGCATACCAGTAACTACAAAATCCATGGAACGTACACTTAAATCTCATTAATTCCTTAACTGCTGGTAAATTTCCTGATATACTGAGTTTATTATCGGCCCCGGAGCGCTTATCTGTAGATGAGATGGTGAACACCTCATTGACTGTCGTCTTAGATGTTGTAGCGTCAGTCAAAACTCGGAGGGTATGGGTTTTTTTTTTTTTTTTAATAAAAGCTCACCGTGGTTTAATGATGCTACTTGCAAATTGAAATATTAGGGTCGGAAATTAAAACAGAGATTAATTAATTATTCTCCAAATAGTTCAAATCACTTCTAAAAATAAAATACTACACATTAGAAATCCACAAACATAAGCTATAAAGGAGGCTTGTTACACAGTATTATCTATTAGTGCCTCTAAGGCTACTATGGAGGTCTTTTCTTTGATTGCCATTCAAGAGCTGACAGCTCCGATGTAGCACATGAGAACTACTACATGTTCTCTGACCCCATTCCTACAAAATAATTAGACGTTCTTTGGAGCTCTTCTTACCCACATTTTAAAATGCTCAAGAAACACAACTTGGATCCTAAACTCATTAATAACTACAGGCCCATCTCCAATCTTCCATTCTTAGACAAGGTTTTAAAGAGGGTTGCATTTCAAGTACAAAGTTTAACTGTTAATGGTGTATCTGAGAAACTTCAGTCCGGATTTCGTGCTACACATAGTACAGAGACAGCCCTTGTCAAAGTTGTAAATGACCTACTGATAAGCTCTGACTTGGGCTTTCCATCAGTTCTAATTCTTCTTGATCCAAGTGCTGCTTTTGACACTTATTAAATCGGTCAAATACTTAGTGGGACTGTCTGGCCTGGTTTCAGTCTAACCTCCCTGATAGGTATCAGTTTGTCTATTGGGGAGGAAAAATCACCATTGACCGAAGTTGATTGCAGTGTTCCACAAGGTTCTATTTTGGGTCCATTGCTATTTTCGTTATATATGTTACCATTGGGTGATATCGTTAGGAAACATGGTGTGAACTTCCACTGCTGTGCAGATGATACACAGCTGGTGATACTTCTGTCTGGGTGTTACTTGCTGCTTGCTGATATCAAGTGTTTGTCTCAAAAATTCCTAATGTTGAAGTCAGAGGTTATGTTTGTAGGCTCCCATAACCAAATCAGAAATGTAGGATTGCATGAGTTTGACCCTAGCAGTCTTTTATCAAATCCTAAAACAGAAATAAAAAATTGGGGGGGTTATTGTTGATCCTGATTTATCATTTGAGTCTCAAATTAGGGAAGTTTCTAACGTATCCTCGAGACACGAGACCTATTATCTCCTTATCTGATGCCGAGAGACTAACACATGCCTTTGTTTCTTCAATAATTGATTCATGTAATGCGCTTCTCTCTAGTATACCAAAACGTGCTGTGCCCCGCCTACAGCTTGTTCAGAATACAGCTGCTAGGATTTTCACTGAAACTAAAAAAAAAAATGAGCATATCACCCCTGTTTTAGCCTCTTTGCGCTGGCTCTCTGTTCAATATAGAACTGATTTTAAAATCTTATTTACCTATAAATCCTTGAATGAAGCAAGAGCTACTGACTGCGTGTCTCCCAAATCACACTCTTACATTACAGGAAGCAGGGCTGCCCATTGTTCCCAGGGTCAATAAAATCAATACGGGAGGTAGGGCCCCTAAACTATAGAATGCACTACCTCCATGTGTTAAAGCTGGGTTTGTGTATTTTTAAGTCTAAACTTTTAAAACATTTTTTTTTTAAAACTGGCATTTCTTAGTGGTTTTAATGCAACACGATTGCTAGCTTGTTTATTATTATTTGTATATTTTGTATTATGTATTTCTGTACAATGCCTTGTAATACTTCTGTATGAAAGGCACTATATAAATGAAATAAAAAAATAAAAAAATCAATAAATAAATTAGGCATGTATTACATGGTTTACAGTTAAATTGCTGATTTCCTTGCCTCCTCCCATGTCGAGGACAGGGTCCAGGGAGATGCAGGTTTTTCAATGCATAACCCTGGAGTCCTCTGCTGCTCCCCTGGAAGAAAAGGTGTTCTCAACAACTTGGAGTGTGTCTGTGACTACATTTAATTCTGTCTGATTCCACCTTAATTCCTCCAATAAACTGAATCCCAAACCATTTGCACAGATTGAAGCCTTCATAAATCCATTAATTTAGCAAGAACATTTATGTGCAAGGAAGACTTCAAGGAGTGAGAATAGAAGCGGTAAGAGGATCAAATGAGCTCTTTGCTCTTAATTCTCATCAGCTCTTTTTTATGGGGGTTCAGGAAGGAAAAATGCACCCGATTTAAAGTTATCAAAACAAAAATAAACAACTCTGACATTTAATTGGAAGCAAGTCTGTGTAATAGCTCAGGGTTCATTAATATCATTACCAAACTTAACTATCCAGTGTTCATTTTTCATAATCGATAATTACATTTTTGTTAATTTCAAAACATTACCCCAAATTGCCTGCATTTCAAATTAAGATTCTCAAAGTATTCAATAATTGTTGAATACTTTAAAAGACAATATTACTGTTCTTTCTTTTATATATGGTGTTATATTCCTTTGTCAATTAATCAGGTAAAACTGATATCAAAATGATTTAAAAAAAATTATATGAATAAATAGACAGGTCAAAAGGCACTTTGTAACAAACCAGGCACTTAAAAAAGCAAATAAATAAATGCATACCTTACAGTTTTAGGGATGAGAGATTCAGGTTAAAGTTCATGACTGGGTCAGGCATTTCCGCAATTCATTACAAAAAAGTGGAAGTTCAACAGAAGGGATATATAGATTATATATCGTTTTTGTTCACAAAGGTTTCCAGTTATGTACGGTACTAGAGGAAGCTGCTCCAGATATGGCTAATGTGGCCCATTCTTGTGGTGGTGTCTGCTGTCTCTACAAACAAGACGTCCTGCTAAACACAGTAATGAGCTGTGTGCTTAGCCATGACTGAAGAAAACACGGACGTGTCTGCCCTGAAGAAGCCAAGAAGGAATTGCAATGTTACAAGCAACTCTCTGTCTCCATGCTACTGGCAACTTGTCCCCATGACCCTGATAAACCAAGAAAAATGGCCAATTATTCAATGCAATCACATGTCGATTAAGAACTGGAAATGTGAGATGAGCCGTCTATACCAGTGACTGGAAATTCGTCATCAACCATTTTCCCTGCAAGGAAACAATGGTAACGCTTGGATCACAAATAAGTATCTCATTATTTAATTAATTTAACAAACAGTCGATATGCCATGCATGTGTCTTTTTATCATTAGACTTCCATTTGAGCGCATTTTTCAGATGTATGTTTTTTGAGCCTTGGTAGTTTCCTGCTCCATGTTTTGTGACTTATTGCACCACTGGGTTACACGTGTAGAGGTAGTAATGAGACTAGGGACAGGCACAATACGGCCCTAACTAATGTGGTTTATCTCATATCCTGCACACCTTTATATTCTTGTTGCCTTGTGTCTTCTCAGGTGAGAAATGCAGAAGCTTTATTGATTTGGCCCCAGCGTCTGAGAGGGGTGAGTATGGGTTAAGCCGGCTATCAGGCTTGTTTGACAAGGGACGTTGGAACCTGTGCAAATAACAGATTAGTTATCCTTGTCAGGTAGCAGTTATTCAATGTACTGTATTATTATATGGGACTGAGTGCTGGATTCAGAGTATGAGTCCAATCTCAATTTCATTATTGTCCAATATATGCATTATATGTGCATGGCAATGAATCCTAAATGGCTAACCCTACTGAATATAGTGTATGTTTTTTAAACTCGGGGCTTCAGAGGTTAAGTTCAGGAAACAGGCTTGCAGGACGCATAACATGAACATATTTTTGTGTGATATTTGGCAGAGATTTAAAATAAATAAATAAATAAATTGGAAACGTGTCAGAACCATATAGTTGTTCTTATAAATTAGTAGAGTTTATAATGGCCATGACAGTGGAGCTCAAACTGACACTGTAAAAGAACAAAACTAATGAGCACAGCAGTGTCTTTAATAGCCTGCCATGGAATAAGTGTTTTCCCCTGATGTGTAACCAGTCTTGTCTGGTAGCAAATCTCAATCTAATCTAAAGTGAAAGAGACTGTACTGTGTCTCTCAAACCACTGCAATGACAGTGGAGAAACTGAAACATTATTGTCAGTCTGTGCATCTCCTTTCATATGCTATTGTCAATCCAGAAACATGTTTTTTTTTTTTTTCAGGTGTACAATTGAATGGTTGTGCATTGGTAGTAACAAGATAACATGCCTTGTGGGATGCCTACAAACATCACGTTAAAATATTAAAAGAGCAGACGATTGTCTATGAATGGGTACAAATAGTATTCCAGGGGTAGTTAAAACATATTATTTAACTATGTTGAGAATACCAGACAGCAGGCGGTGTATTATAAGTAAGCAACAAGACACGACAGGGTGTGAGATATACTCTAATATCCACACGCCCCGGGTGCATTAAGTCGCAAGGCGAAAAAAAAAAAAAAAAACCCTGTAAAAACATGTTTTAATTAACAAAAAAGTAATTTTTGTTAAATATCCTTCCATCTCCGCCTGACCTTAGAAAAAATAGTTCCTTAAAACATAAAAAAATAAAACAAAAAATGCATTAATTAAATAATAATTTCAGATGTTGAATTGAACATTGCCACTGAAAGTGCAGTTTTGGTTCATTACACTTCTTGTAATTCTTGGTTTATTCGTTAGTAAAATATTACTGCCCATTTTCATCATGATACAGCACAAATGAGTCTGCCTTTAAATCACACAGCACAAAGCAACCCGTTACTTATTAAACTGACTTTGCAGAAGGCATGATACCATCGTACCTGGACACATTTAAAAGGTACGGCAGGAACTGTCGAGATGAATTTATAAATGTTCAGCATCAGATCACACAGCTGCGCAGGGGGTGGGTTCGGTGGCAGCAGGCAGGCAGACCGAAGAATGTACAGCGGGAGCAACGGCAACAAAACATCTTTTAACCCCAAAGTCACCTTTAAGAGGGACCCAAATCTTTTGTGAAAAGCTGAAAGTTTAAGAGATATTTTTAAACTGTTTATTTTCAAAATGGTATAGGGAAACGCTGTAGTTCAGGGAGAGGTAATAGCGATCAGAATGGCAAATTTTGAATTTATTTCAATACTTTTGCTTTTTTTCACTACTTTAATTATCATTGGTGTCAGATTCATTCAATATCTCATGTACACTTCGGTTTCCCAAAAG
Source organism: Polyodon spathula (assembly GCF_017654505.1). Classification (NCBI taxonomy): domain Eukaryota; kingdom Metazoa; phylum Chordata; class Actinopteri; order Acipenseriformes; family Polyodontidae; genus Polyodon; species Polyodon spathula. The sequence continues at coordinate 12,785,803 of NC_054559.1, forward strand.
TTCAACATTTACATAAATCTTGTCGTCGTCAGTCATGTTTATTGCTATAAATTCCAATATGTTTGCCGTTCTTGTTTTTAAATGCTAGGTGTATGGATATCTGCCAGTGATTTGCCCGTTTTTGAAAAAAGTGCCGACCCATGGTGATATGCTGTAATATCAACACCCCCATGAGACCCGTTTTGACCAATCAGGGTAGAGTATTTAAAATCTGCATTTTATACTGCTGTATAATTCCGTCAAGGGGCTCTGAAGGAGGAATGCAGAAACAAGTTAAGCTTGTGTTGAATTTCAGTCATAAATAGTCTGTATGCCGAAGTGGAGACTAAAGCCCTGTTCACACTTGTACCAGTACAAAACCACTTACTGTCCTAACTCACTTTTCAATACCGGTACAGTACTAATACAGTTGCAATATACCTGTCCACATTCATGTATGTTTAAATCGACAGTGTTCGGGTTCTGAACTTGTTTCCATGACGACTGATGTCACATCTGTTAGAAATGGATCAGCTGTTATGTAATACGACATGTTTTGCCATCCTGTCCATGTACAGTATTTTGTTTTGGTGTTAAATCATTAATAGATGAGCAGAATGTAAATGGATGAGACTAACAAAAAGGCAAAAACAATTAACCGTCTTTAAAAGCCTGAGCTTGCAAAGACAGCGGGCATGCATTACGGCTTCGGGAATAAGTTTTTCTTTATGGTAGTTTTTAAAAAAGTCTTAAATGGCAAAAGCTATGCTAACACTGCTTTGGGAAACCCCCCTAGCACCACAAACCAGGCCAGCTTTTTAAAGTAATGTTATTTGAAGGGGTGAGGCGAAATGTTTCACAAAAACTTGCGCAGTCTAAAATATTCCTGTCCTAGTTTTCATTCAGTAACACACAGACAGAGCCAGTATATTAAGAATGAGTTTTAAAAATATTCTTCCATCAACCCCAGGTGAATGAGGTATCTCAGTTCTGTTTGCTAAGTTCTCTTCATCTATTTAAGGTGCTGTATTAAAAGCTATCTTTTTTTTATGCAAATAATTCCTTTTGCCTGAGTTCTGAAACAATCTGTCAGTATCTCTCTGACAGAGCAGGTTGCCCCCGGCAACGACTAGTACAGTACTAAAGCCCTCTAGGCCAATACAGTATAGTCATTCAATTGAATTTCAGAAATAATATAAAATTAATAGAATACAAGGCTCTGGACAAGCCCAACTCAAATTCAAGGTGAGAAACGATGTTCCAGCTATATGGCCTTCACCCGGGGAGCCGATTTGTGAAAGGAAAAAGAGCTTCAGCAACCAGGCAGCACAAACCTTGCGTTCTTTAGCTGACAGTGTCTAAAGAGCACTCAAGGCCCTTAACATTATTTTTACTTTTTTTTATATATATTTTACCAACCAGAGCCTTCAACTGTTTTAATCAGTCTCTCATTTCAGCAGCTGTTCAATAAACTCCAAAGTGACTCACAGCTGAATAGATGTTTGACAGTGCCAGGTAGCAACCGAACAGTACAGGGTCTGTCAGCCACTCTATTGAATGGCTGTAATGCAAGGCTAGTCCTAGACGGAAGACTTTCTGGCCAGTCAATATAATCTAATTTGTTAACTCTCCAGTAATTCCTGGGCATTGACTGAACTCAAGACAGGAGGCCAGGCCCTTGATTTATACTTGTTTCTGTACTGCCATTGACATATCAGTTTTTTTTTTTTCTCAATAAGACCATATTTATTATCATAAGAATATACTTTAATGATATCATGTTTGCAAATAGAGGCATTTTTTTTTTACATGAAAACAGTAGAGCTACACTAGAAAAATGAGACTTTATCTAAATGAGAAATGCACACTTCATTTGAAAAGCCATGCTATTTTCACACATTTTAAACTGTAGCATTTTTAGCAGTGGAGAAATGTGATATGGTCAGATGAATCATCCTTCACCATGTTCTCGACAAATGAATGAGTGCACGTGTGGCGCCATCCTAAAGAACTCTACAGCCCTGAGTGCTTGGTTCCAACAGTGAAGGGTTCTGGTGGTTCTGTAATGTTGTGGGGCGCATTTTCCTGGCATGGTTTCGGTGCACTCATTCCCACTGATGTTATCCGTATGTCATGTCCTTCTCAGTCACCAAAAATGAACCCAATCGAGCATTTATGGGATATTCTCCAATGACTCCTGAGACAGCGTTTTCCACCTCCATCAACCAGGCTTGAGTTGATTGACTTTCCCGTGGAAGGATGGTGCCGCATCCCTCCTGCAGAATTCCAGAGGCTGGTAGACTCTGCCACGGTGCATACAGGCCGTACTGGCTGCACGTTGTGGCCCAACGCCCTATTAAGTGACTTTACATTTGAGTTTCCATTTTTTTGCCCACTACATATATTGCTCTAATTATATATTTAGACACCGACTCCATATTGAAAGTCACCCAAATAGAAGCCAGAGTAGGACATCTGCATGCTTCTAGTATGAATAAATGTTATCAGCTGACTGAATAGCAATGGCCATCATCTTTGCCTATTTTCATCCTTCAATGCTAAAAAAAAAACAAACAAAAAAAACACTTTTTTTACTAAGATAAGAGTCGGCATGTTTGTTACACAGTAACCGAGCCAAGTCGACATAGACTGGATCTCACTAAAATGGTAATTTATGCAGCCCTTGCTGAGAATTGTGACTAGAAAACAGACAGTAAAGACAGTAAAGTAGTAAAGACTTAACATGGGGTTCCCAAACTTTCGTGGCTCAAGGCCCCCCCTTGACTGAGGATCAACACCTGAATTTTTTATTTTGATACCCTTTGTGAAAGAGCTTGATTGTTTGTACCAGAAGTACTACTGTTTTCATTGTACTCCGTCATTTCTCTACTATCTGAGTTTCATGAAACAAACTTGGTTTTAACTTTTCTAAAACATTTTTGTCCAACAGCTAAGTAGATAGCTAGCTATTTTTTTTTTTTTTTTTTTTTTTACTTTTTTACACAGTCAACAATGTTGACTTGATAGTTCAGCCTTGAGGTCAAGTACAGATCTCTGCAGGAATAGTTACCAAACTTTTATTTTGCCGCTTGCTGAAGTTCAAACCCTGTTTAATCCAATCTCAATCCTTCATTGAATCTTGGGGTCAGGAAGAATGGGATATCGAAACATGTGCTGTCTTCTGTTGCAGGTGTCCTTTGGCTGTCAGTAGTGTCTGAAGTGCTGTACATCATGCTGCTGGTCGTCGGATTCAGTCTAATGTGCCTAGAGCTCTTTCACTCCAGCAATGTGATAGATGGGCTGAAGTTGAATGCCTTTGCAGCTGTGTTCACAGTGCTTTCAGGTACTTGACTTCTTTTTTTGTGGTAACACTTCAGGTTAAGGATCCATCATAAATAATCTATGAAGGAGGCTTCAGCCTAAACATTTATCTTTTGGTGTTTCTTCTATAACTTTTAAACACTCGATCATAAGATAATGAAATGAAAAGGTTAGGTAAAAAAAAAAAAAAAGATCTACAAATCTTTGTAACATTATGAGGTGGTTCCTCAGACTTCTGTAGCCTGATTCAAGATGTGAGCTAAATGCTCTTCAACTGTACTTGAATTCAAGAGTCTATCATCCACTGCATTCTCAGTCACCTTTTCAAAACATGATATTGCACAGTATATATAAATTGTGGATAGAGGGCTGTGGATTGTGACTTATAGTTGTAATTGTGTACTTCAAAAACATAAGAAACCTTTAATGTGTGTTTTAAGCGTTGCAAATGCCATTCGATGTAATTGGCTGTAACTCCAGTTATTTTAATTTGGCTTTGGACTAAATCTGCCATGACAGTGCTACTTTAAGACAGAAACATGAGGTGCTGATGTCATGACTTGACACAACAGGCCACTGTTACTCAACAACATATGAGTAATCCTGAATTGATTTCTTCGGCATGCTTGCCCTGAAAAGTAGTCTGCAAACCTCTTAAAGCATTTTAAAGCCCATTGCCTTAAATAGTACGTTTCTACTATGTACATTTGACTTCATGTTGCACTGATTACATGAGTAGAAGGCTTTTTTATGCCATTACTAATCTAAAGAAATACACACACACACACACACACACACACACACACACACACACACACACACACACACACACACACACACACACACACATTTTCGTATCTTTTTGTTAGATGTTTGGTGTCAAAAGCAATGTAAAATCTGAATGCTGTGATTAATAGGCATGATTGACTGAGACAACGAGGTAGATAGCAGAACCTGCTATGCAATCTGATGTTTGCTAAGATACAAGGTTGTTTAATTTGAGCCACAGTTAGAAGATTATGAAAAGTAATCCTCTGCTGACAGGATCAAATTAGAAATTAAATTAAATCTGAATCTAATTCGGCATTGTATCTTGGGAGTCTGTGCACATGACTGGCTGACTAATAAATATGCACACAGAAATATGTATCCAGTATAAAATTGGGAATAGTGTAGTAACCTGTGCAGAATTGTATTGTGGCTACTTTCAGCAAGCACACATTTAATCAAAGTGTTTGTCTAATGTTTTGTGATTTAAGTTAAGGATGCTTTTCCTTCAGGTTTACCATGGTATTTTCAACTTGTTACGCTTTTCCAATGTTCATACCATAAATGACCTTGTTTTTTTTACCATACTTTTCTGTGCTTTACCATGCTTGACATGACCAAACCATGGTATAATAAGCAACTCCATCTGATCGCTGAAGAACACACACTAGACAACTAGACCCTGCTGTCTTTAACGACATGGGGCCAACCCAACTCCAACACAATATTCTGTGTTGCAAGGATCTAGGTGATAGAGTGTGGTCATTTTGGGACATTAGAGTTTGATTTATTGACGAAAAGGAACCCTTCAGCAAGAACTGGCAAAAGAATACAGCGGTCCCGATTAGTGAGGTGGTCCAAATATATATATATATATATACACGCGCTGTCATAAGCATAAGCTTTTTTTTTTAGGTAATAAGTGTACTGTTTTTCTTTCTTTATTTCTGGTCTTTACAGGACTCCTAGGAATGGTGGCCCACATGATGTACACTCAGGTATTCCAGGTGACAGTCAGCCTTGGGCCAGAGGACTGGAGACCCCACACTTGGGACTACGGTTGGTCGTTCTGGTACGCATTCCTATTCAAAAGTGTTTATTTACCAAGATGAGACCTTCAGCAAACTCTCCTCCTTCTCCAGCATAAACAAGGAATAAACAAAACTCTCCAGCCTCTGTACTGATTCCTAATTAGCTGTTAACTAAGTCCCATTTTGAATGTATTACCTCATTAACTTTGGCAATCTTTTCCAGCATTCGTTGCTGATTGTTGGCTACCAAACTCGTGAGTTTCGTGCAGGATGTGTTGTTCATGAGTGTCAGCACTTTTTCTCAAAAGTGTTGCTAATTAGGAGTTCATGTAATCTCATGTAGGAGGCATCACTAGCTCATAGCATAGCGCACAATTGACTTTTTTTTGTGAGTGCTCATCCATTATACAAATGTACCATATTGATTGCATAGTAAAAGCTTGGTAAAGCATAGCTAACCATTGTAACTCCCACAGAAGGACATGATAAAGCACTGAAAAACTGCAAAATCACAGTGCAAATTTACTGTGGTAATCATTTAGAGATATATCGAATTTGTTCATCTCTCAGTTGGGGAAATGTTTTTGAAATGTAGTTTCCTTCTTTTGCACTGTCTCAACTGTTGCATAATTTTTAATGTTGTTTTTAGAAACTGAAAACCTGTTTTCGCTATGACTATTCATTTTTCTCTCTCTCTCGCTGTCTCTATCGAAGGGTCTCTTTTGTCTAATACTGATTCATATCAACACAGAAAAGGACTTACAAACTGTTTTGTAAATTTCAGTCTTTTTAGGTTAGGTCACTCAGTTCCAGTTTTAATGTCTTTTTGGAGTAATCTCCTGTCTGAACCATGGGAGAAAGCATTGAGATTGTCTTACACTTGAGTGTTTTAAAATTGACCTGAGAACCCATACCTGTCCCAAAGCCAAACACACATTCAAAAAAAGTCTTAGACATTGGAACTAAAGTCTTAGGAAGTATTGGTACAGTGGCAATGTCAACAGAAGGTCATTTACAAACTGAATAAATTCCTTCCAAAGACAGCAATTAGCTACTTTCTGAAGCTATTGCCAAGTGTCTTTTCAAATAGTTTCCAAAGCAACATAAACCTTTCTATGTTCCCTGTTTTGGGGAAATAAAGATATGTTCATCTGAAAATTGCAGTATTTTTTTTAAGGTTGCTTTTTTTTTTTTTTTTTTTTTTTTTTTTTTTTTACATTTTACAAAACCACTGTTACCAGGCAGTGAGAAAAAAAAATAAATAAATAAATCTGTTGCTGTGGAAACAAGGTCCAACTAAAATTTTAACCCCTAGGGTGCTGTTGCCATAGCCAACATAAAACTAATGAAATACAGGGACAATGGTAAAATGAAAGCTATGTTAGAACTTTTGGAAGGAAACATTAAAGTTGGATGCGGTGGATCACTGAGTGGAATCTTGAAGAGGCATGGGACCACTAATCCCGTCACAAAGGCAGCATCACTTAATTCCCACGTTTTCAAAAGCACAAAAATAGTCGCTTTAAGAGACTGGATATCATTTAATTTCAAAACCCCATCTTTTTAATACGATTGCTAAAAACTATGCTGAAAATGTCAGCTCAATTGCTGTTCTTCATAAACATTATCATCATTTAAGGATTTCTGTTGTGCTTTTTTGATCTACAGTGTATTAGCAAGTATTGGGGGGGGGTGAGGAGGAAGCATGTGACTTGTGTGCTTAAAGCTTAAACTACCATCTGGTGGCTTTTTTTTTTTTTTTTTAAGGAATATGTTAAGACGACCTGGTTTCTAATGTTGTAGATTGTAAAGAATGCAGAACTTCAGTGGTAAATGGACTCTGTATCTAAAATTGACCATGATGGCAGAACAGTGCTGCTTTGTGATGAGTGCTGAATTGTGAAGGCTCTAAAGGTTGTGATGGTGTATAATTGATAATACATAACAGTGCCATCTCATGAATTGCTGATTGTTTAAGACGTCTTGGTACTAAAATGAATGTGCTGCACATGTCAGTTATTTCTGCCTTGTCGGAGGTGAGAATAAATGATGCATGCCACATTGAAATCAAAGTAGAAAGGAAAATGAAGTTCGATGTCTATAGATATTGCTCAATTGGAAGCAAATAACCTTTCTGTTATGCTATTTGGACGCTAATCTATGAAACCTTGTGAAACGGTGCACTATTCCGACAGCCCTGGAAATGCTATTTATGTGGCTGAATTACTGCAGCTGCTCTATCGGCATCTATTACAACAAGCTAGAATTGCTTCATTTCTCCTTAGCCATCTAGTGGGTTACGAGCCTGGCACCGGCCATCTCTTTTAAATCAGACAACAGAAGCACATCACTGAAGCTTCCTCCTCTTTGTTGTTAATGTTTGGTAGCATAGACACTCAGGGTAGCAAGGCACATCCTTATTATTCTGAGTTGATATTATATTTACTAACCATTAACGATAATGCAAACAACTGTTGATGCTCTAAAATGTGGTATACTAGTCTGCAGATCTGTTGCAAGGCCCATGGATGAAAAACACCTGTTAATTTTGTAAACAACCTTAGTATTAAAAGGAATGCAGAATTCTAGAACAGTCAGTTATAACTTACCACTGTGTCCCCCTTTTATTTATTTATTTATTTTTACCTCCACAGCTTGGCCTGGGGTTCATTCACCTGCTGCATGGCAGCCTCTGTCACCACCCTGAACTCGTACACAAAGACAGTCATCGAGTTCCGTCACAAGCGCAAGATGTTCGAGCAGGGCCTCCGCGAGGAACAGACGTTCATTGACCAGGAGGCCTTCAACTACTTCCAGGACCGCTCTGTGCGGTCTGTCTCCAGCTCTGTCGAAGTCTTTCCAGGGCCAGCAGGCAGCAGTGGGGGCAAGGCGCTGGTCCCCTCAGGCTCAATGGACATGGGAGAGATCCGTGAGTCGCTGGGAGAGGAGCAATGCTGAGACAGATACATCTCCTGGGAAATGTGAGCAAGGAGTGGAGCCACGCTGCCTTTTGACCCGTCGATCAAACACCTACTCCAGAAGCTAATTCAAATGCACAATGTGACTAGTAACAATCTGTTAAGTGGTAGTGAAAAACGTAAAACTCAGCAGGAAGGCTCTCTGAAAAGGCCAGGTTCAACGCTGTATAGCAGTAACAGTCACATGACCTGCAAACCATCAAAGCTTTCGCATTTGATCTCGTTTCCAGGGTAGCTCAATTTGGACTTGCCTGTACTTTTGTTATTTCAAACTAAATTGAGGCAGGAAGTGGTTGACTATAGCACAGCAGCCCCTTTTTATTTTGTGGCCATTTCAGTTACAGTTTACAGAGAGCATTGTTTTTTGACAACCATAAAACAAACATTCCAGTTCAGACCAGGGGACTATCACATGCTGGTCACCATGAGTAAGTGTATAGTTGTCATGTACTGTGAAGCAGTTGAAATAATTAATATACGTGCAGTTATGACTATTAGAAATTAGACAACATGTTCGCTTTAAACAAAACACATGAATTTTGCCTTATACAAATGTTCTAATAAAATCAAACCTGTAGTTTCAATATTTAACACTGTACAGTGATTTGCAGTTGTTACAAAATATGACAGATCACAAATGCGTTTTAAATAGCTTTTGTTAATGTATATCGGGTGATCTTCCTTATTTACGGTATTACATTGTCAGTATAGAGAACATTTAAGTATGCAGACAGAATCTACAGTGTTTTGCTGGACTTGCTCTTTGTGATGTTCATAAGATGTCAACGTTTGTCCAACAAGCACAAGGCTCTTCTCTATTTATCCATTCTTGGAACTGTATTGAAAATAAATAAAAAAAAGATGTGTAAAATGAGTTTACGTCATTTAATTAAAAGCCTTGCTAATGAAAAGTACAGAATAATGGAGAAGGTTACAATTGCGTAAACTAGTTGATTTGTCTTTTCTACAAAGTAGGTGTACGATTGCCTCTACAGCTCCAACTACACAGGCAGAAATGATTATTGTTCTGTCTTAATCATGTTTTGGTCTTTCATTCCCTGCATTATCATTGAAACCCTCTAGGGGGTGCTTTATATTCCATGTGCAACAGGGACACCTGATGGAATGAGCAAGGGCTTCACTTCCCTGTCATAAACGCTCCTTGCTGCTTTAGTAAAACAAGTTAACAATTCTGCTTTTCTTGCTCAGTCTTTTGAGTTTTCATGGGATTGTTTTTTACATCATATAAATCAGTGTTATTTATAACTGATAAACATGCAGAAAGTGCGGCCGGCTGTTTTAAGCTTTTAATCTATCAAGAGTTTGTGACATTTCCACAATAATCTCTTTAGCAGTGCAATAAATCTGTAAACAATATTTTCCTCAGCAATGTCCATTACATTCTGAGGCCAGGGACCCAGATACTATACAGTATTACAGCAGCACTGGCATGGTCAAAAGAACCATTTTGAATTGTTTTATCAATTTTTTTTTTTCTCACTCACTGTTGAGCACTTCTAGGAAGGGTTTATAAATCAGTTCAACTTGTGGTCTCTAATTCCACGGTATTTACAGCATGCAATAAAACCGATTTCCCATTGAAATGCATAACTCAGCCTGCCATATGGTGGGTCTGGAGCTTGGATCAGCAGAAAGCAAGAATAAACTTGAAACGCTTAAATTGAATCAGTCTAATTACTCTAATTGTGAGGTGGGAGAGGGAGAGAGAGAGAGAGAGAGAGAGAGAGAGAGTGAAATCCTAACCCTTCGTCTTAATTTAGTTATAGCTAGCAAAATAAAAGCTCTTCAAACTAGAGACGTGGGAGTGATGGGTCTTCGATTAAGCAAGCAGTTAAAGAAATGAAACTGATTTATTGTTCTTTTAATCTCCTCGAGCAAGATTTCTGTTATTAATAGGAAAGTCTGTGTAGAGCGCCAAGCTGATTTTTTATTATTGGAATCATTGGGTTTTCATTCAGGAGTTTCATATGGAAGCCATAAGGGAGATGCATCAAAAATCATTTCTGTTTTAATCATACTTGCATGGCATCCAGCATTAGACAAAGGAAGAGCGCTCAGTGGTAGATGAATAATGTAATCCATTTCTGCCAGCTTGATAACGCAAAAGCATAACAAATTGCATTAGCAGAGGACTGGGGTTGTTGACAGAAACATCTGAAAATATGCTAATCTCATGTAAGTAATGGAAATGTCAGTCTCATTCATACAGCTTTATGAATTATCGTTATGTTGCAGTAGTGCCATTGCTATAAAATTTAAAATAAAAACATTTTAAATTTTACAATACATTGGGATTCAGGTTTAAAGTTTATTGGTTGAAGGCTTTTTATTTATTTTAGGGGAAATGCAACATCGTCTTTTCAAGGTTGAGTTAAGAGCAGCTATTTCCATTTTCAAGGACCGTGCCCGACTAATGAATTTAATCTGCACAAGACATATTTTCAGTCAGTGATTCTTCACCTTTTCTAATATGGAGACTAACGTAGGAACCTATTCCAGGTTACAGTTACTCTTTCACTACAGGAGATGGCGCTATTGCAAATAGGACTAGATGTGTAAAAGGTCAGCACAATACACAGTTTTGGTTCAGCAGCAGTAAAGTGTGTGTCTTATTATTTTGTCTAGGTGTCTATCTGCTGCAGGGTCAGTACCACCATTATAAAAGTTTCCAATAGTAAGAGCATAGAAAAAGTGTAATAAACCACATTGAAAGCACAGTAAAGCATATGTAACCATTGTTAAGAATAGCGAGGTATGGTAAAGCATATGAGCAAACATGACAAAGCCTGGGAAAACTACAAAAATAGCATGCAAAAAAGTCTTACTACATATGTGACTAATGAGCTTGTCAAGGGAAGGCTGAACTTTCAAATTCCCACTGTGGAGCATGACTTATGTGACTTTTTCTATTCCCTAATAACTGTTTAAAGCATCTCTTAGCAAGGCTTTGCAATAAATTACTGAGCTATGTAAAGGAAAAGGTTGAATTTAACATTATTTTAATAGCGGTGTCACTTTGCCCGGGGGGGGGGGGGACTAGGGAAACTTGAACAAACATCCCCCAAAAGAAAAGACACAATCACAGTCCCCTATCCACAGTTTATACATACTGCAATATCATGCTTTGAAAAGGTGATTGAGTGAATGCAATGGATGATAGACTAGATCCTGGCCACTGGTACAAAACAAAACACTACAGGAGTGAAAAAGTGCAAACGTTTCTGTCAAGTCAAGACCCTCCCTATGGCACTAAGATAGGAAACCCAGAAGAAAAGATCCACAGTCCCATATGCACAGTTCACAAATAATGTGCAATATCATGTTTTGAAAAGGTGATTGAGAATGCAGTGAATGATAGACATATATTCTCAACCCACACACTGAACACTATTAAATGTGGCAGCAGAAAATGGTAAAACTACAAAAACAGGCACAAATACGGGGGTAAACCTTTATAAGGGTAGCGTTGCATCAACAACAGATAGTGCATATTGGTGCCCATCACTAACATATATATATATATATATATATATATAAAATGTGCTTCCGTATGGAAGGGTTTGGCAACAGGCACACCCTACTGGCATATAGGATGCACTTGAGAGCTGGAATCCACCAGCAGACCTTGCAAATCTCAATCCATGAGCTCCAGCATGTCTGATAATCTCACCCCTGTTTTTCACCCCAGTTCAGAATATTCCTGTTCAATACCACTCCAAAACAGCTATAAAGAAATGAAAGGTTGTGGGAATGATCAACACTAGTGTTACTATAGTAAACAGAGAAGACAAGGCCTTGTGAATAAAGAGTTGTGTAAATATCTTGACAGACAAATGCTTGTTAGTCAAGCAGGGCTAGTCATCTGGGAAGTGCTCATTGCTGAACAGGGCTTACTCAGTCCTGACATGTTGTAGTGCATGCAGAATCTGGAGAGAAGACTTTCAATTAAACACAGTGATTGGGTTACACAAATAGAGAAGCCACTTCAATTATGTTCTGTTTTCATCCCCCTTAACAGTTTTCCCTCAGCTATGACTAGTGCTGGTTTTCAGTTGGATATGCATACATGAGAGGTTCAAAAGTGGGTTACAATATAGTCAATTTGATACTGTATGTATTTTATTGAATAATGCACCATTTGGATAAACATGCTACAAGCATTTTCATCACATTTTCTACTGTAGCAGATCACTGCTTACTGCTGTACCACTCAATGAGAAATTGCTTATTAAATTATGTAACTGACCTATCCCCAGGGGCTGTCAACACCAAAATCAATGCGCGCCTAGATCACCAAACTGTAGCCATTTAAAGGATATTTAAGCAATATAGCATCACAGGGCATGTGAAGCACGAAGCAAAGCCGAATGTCTTCAATCAACCCAAGAAGCATCGATATTTCATAACGACATACACCTGGAGTGCCACATAGAGACACAGCTATGACATCAAATAGCACAAATAGATGGTCCTTGCTATTGTATAATACGTAACATCTACTCGTGCATCATACAAAGCAAGTGTTAGATAGTACATAAGAGAATTAGTAAACTACTGTTGCTGCTTCAGCTCTGAGCAGATCATTCACAAAGCTTCCCAGAGACCTGATTGACAGACAGATAGATTAATAGATAATTTGCCATTTCTTTTTTTTTGTATGTGTGACTTTAATGGTAATGAAATCTGTGAATCAGTGTGTTGTTTGGTTTACGGCTATGTGGATCAATGAAGGTGAAGGGTTTGTGACCTGTTTTGTTTACCCTGTTTATTTAGTTCTTTGAGCTGTGTTTTTTATTTGTTTTTGTTTAATAAATGCGCGCCCTAGTGCTTAAAACCATAGCTACTGTCTCTGAGTCTCTATAACCTTTCTCCATCCTGTCACGAGAGCTGTTATCATGATGTCAAGGTAAGACTGTGGCAAGAAAACTTTTCAAGCTAATCCAAGTCTCCTCATTTGGTACAAAACTAATATTTGTGATATTTCACACCTGCCACCTTGATTCTTCACGCTAGTGTGAATTATGCTCTCCAAACTAACCAGGTATGAAAGGGCCCTAACACAGAGACAGCAGATGACTTGAATAAAAAGCATATAATTGTGCTTCTTTTATTCCAAATGTTTTACTCTGTTTCTTTTAGAGCTAAAGTCAGATCAAACCACAGGTAGAATGGCCAGTAAGAGTCTGGTAGCATTTTACTACAGCAGTTTGCCAGTTCAATGACTCGCACACATATTGTATCCTGCACCATGTCAGTACTAGCATGATACTGTGCCAGGACCATTGAAACATTTGTTCCAAATGCATTGTTTTGCCTCTGCTGGTAATGCTATGGGCTTTGAATGGTCCTGCTTTCTTATAGACTGTTATAGTATTCCTATGGTGTTTAAGTTATCTACCTATATGTGTTCCCATTTGTACTGTTCTGTATGTGCAGTCCTTATATGATCATGGTTATGCAAAGGCATTGGGTATAGTACCGGTCATTAATTTAAAAGTAATAACTGAGATCTTTTGTAATTGAGTATGAATGAAAATGGCTATTACTAAGTTAGTAAATCGTGTTAGTAAATATGCATTGCAGTGTTTTCTTGGTTTATTTCCTATTTTGTTAAAGTAATAATAAAATACTGACTGCAAACATAAAAACTGCAAATGTATGGTATGTACATATTATCTGTCATCATTTGAGCAGTCATTTATAGAGAGAAACTTCTAGCAGGAGTTGGTGTATTCATTATTTAAGTGCAGTAAATTTCTCAGTAACATTTTCTATAAACTCTGGATATATGCTAATCCTGTGCTTTGCGCTTTTGCTGTTGGGGTTTATTATGTCAGTTTCTGACACCAGTTCTATTCATTTGTTCTATCTAGCTCTATGCCTGACTTTTCTGACTCAGTTCAATGATACATAAGTCAAAAATTTGACTGAAAAAATACTTGAAACCTGTCCAGCCTATAAATGCAGAGCTTTACCTAAGAAAAGTAATCCTCCGTATTCAATTGTTCAATTTTGGTTTTAAAATGCATATATATATATATATATATATATTCACCAGATCTCATTTTTGTTGAAATTCAACAGGATGATCGGGTGAGCCACACTGCTCCTGTTTCACATTACAGTACATTGCTAAGTAGAAGCAGTGCTCGATCTAAGAACAGTAAATCTCCAACTTCAGCTATTTAATGTAGGTTTAAACATACTTTCTTTCCCTTATATTGCACTTACTTAGCACATGTATTTACATGAACCTTACTGTATGTGTCATCTCTCAATTCAACATTTTACACATGCACTGTAAAGTACTATGTTGCTACCTGTGCTATATTCTTTTCAAGGATGTTTAAAATCAGCTGAAAAGCATGTCAAATTAGCACTCTGCTCTAAATTGAAGGCTTGTGTTAGCCGGGAGATTGTCTTTGGGTCAGTGGAGGTTCAGGGACTCAACCTGAAGGCCACATTTCTCATGCTGATTCGTCCTGAATGGGTCCCATCAATCTTCACTGTGCAATTTATTCACAGCCAATCATTAAGTATCCTGCTCCATAGAACAGATTGGGAATCTTACCTGCAGATTACCGTCTGTGGATGCAGGCTCGTTGATCTTCCTTTGGAGATTGGTTAGTGATGGATTTTGGTATTCAATTATCAATGTCACAAAATGACTGCACTCATAAATATCTAGGGCTCTAATGTAAATACTATGATGGACATTAAGATGCACCACACTCTTCATTAACCTTATAAACATTTATTAACAGGATGGCTGCTCACCCAAAACCAAACAAATTGGGGAAAGTAAATACTTAAGAGGCTCGCTAATAAACCGTTTAAATGTCCATGCATGCCATTCATTTCAGACATTTCAAACCATGTAGTCCCTAAATCAACAGCGCCCTTTGTAATCACAGGATTAGACTAATCTACATTGTCAATAATCACGGCATTGTAGTTACCGCTTTGAGGCAGCAGTGAAAATTGTTTCTCAATAGAAAGGGAGCGAAAAACCAACCTAATGAGTATTGCAGATCTGATCATTTGTATTCCTGTAAGTATTCTAGCATATAATAAACTTTGGTGATGATAGCAGAGTCAACGTGTTAAATTGAGGATCAAGCATATTCCTGGATGTAAAGCACAAGGCAGATGCCATTGGAATACCAGCTGTTGATCAAATAAGTACAAATTCTCATTCATCAAACGCCTTTGGAGCCACTTCGAACAATGTATGGTCAAAAAACTTTAATTAGGACTGTATGAGTTTGCCGATCTGATTCTGTTTGTCTTGTTTTAGATATTGTAGGTGTTCTGGAGCATGGTTATGTAGTTGAATGCAGATTAATGCAAAGGAGCTGCATGGTTCAAACATCCCACATGGGTGATTAATCTACTAAAATAAATCATCAAGTTTAATACAATGAGCAGGTTTAAAATAATAGATCTTTTAAACATATTTTTTTGTGACTTGTTTTAAAAATTCTGATTAAATAGTAATGAAACTTTATTACAACATTCTAATACAGACAGCTGCTCCAGCATGCTGTGGTTTTTTTTTTTTTTTTTTCTCCCACAACAAACAAAGCCAGGTGAAGACAGGATGTCTATAATACCGATCAGGTTTAAGTGTTGTGCAATTACAGGGTTTAATTAAAGCTAAATTAAAACAGAAGAAAAGTGATCTACTGGATAGGGAGCAGGATTAAGACAAAACGACAGGAGGAAAATTTGAAAGGTGAATTTCATTAAGAGGATGGGGAGTTGAAGGCTGGTCACACAGTTTCTTCCATGGGCTAAGACAGCAGAACTGTTTGGATAAGCTGCAGTTTAGTAACTGGAAAATAAGTAGACATTTTCAGTATTGAATGTACTCTTGTGTCTATATCCCAGTCTAGCCATTGGTTCTGCTTTAATAACAATATTTTGATGTAACCCTTTTTTTTTCTTGTTTGGAGAATCCTAGTTGTTTGCTAACAGTCTGTGCATTCTGATTCTAGACAAATGATAGAAGTTGGCTGGCTGCACCTGCTGTATAGTATAATGGTTACAGCAATAAAACAAACAAAAAAAACACACATTTGATATTCAGTTGATGGATCAAGGAGTGTTGCTAAACTTTTTTTGTTGTTGTTGTTCTAAAATTGCAAATTCTTACTGTTTTCGAATATTTCAAATGTGTGCCATGAATACAGTGCCAGAATCAAAGAGGAGGCTGTTTTGGTCATTTAACTAAAAGCTGATATTTATGAAACTGTTCAGTACTCTTACATTCATTATTAAAGTCTAGAAAAGTTTCATGAATACCAAACTTTGTTTAATGACTTTTAAAAACCTGATGGTTTTTTAGCTTTGTAAACAGGGCCCGCAATCCTCTATTATATATACAGAAAAAAAAAACAAGTCTTTAGATGAAAAGAATAAAACCCAGCGCACTTAAATAAAACAGCAGCATTCTAGCTTCAGGGCAGTAGAAAGAAACTGATGCAAAACTAGGTCCCAGGTGATCCCTTCTTAAAGCACAAATATCCTGTTTATACAGGAACACGCCTAATTGCAAGCCTTTTCTGCAGATTAATTGCTTTGCTCAGTGCATGCAGACAGGTCCCTCTCCCGAGACAGCTGGTCAAATGACTATTTACTCCAGTCCCTTTGACAGTCTAATAATATTCCCAGTGAGGCAACTAAGCTCATTATGTTCATTTCAGCAGAAACTGTAACAGCTGGGGGATGCAATGAATATTCCAGCAACCAGATTAATTTGTGCCCTAAATGTTCTGGAGTGTGGAAAACTCTCCAATGGAGAAAAAAGAGAAATCTAGATTGATAGTATTCTAGTTTTGGTTTTTGTTTTGCTACAGCTTTTTGAAGACACTGGGGAGTAGCTGAATAATCAAAAGATGTCCTCACCCACATTCCATTCCGTCACCTCGTTACTGCTTGTCAAAAAAGCTTTAGATAGCAGTAATAACAAATATCAGCCATGCCAGTCAAGCCTCGAGCTACTGCAAGCTTAAGTATCTCTCAGGGTTTGTCTTTCTTTTTTAATTAGTCATGTTTAGAAATACAGTCCAAAGCTGAATTTCTTTAATGTCTCCCATTAGCTTTTTTTATATTAAATGACACTAATTAGAATGTCATTACTCTGGAGCAAATTTGCAATCCATGGTGATTTATGTACAGTGGCACTAAAAAGTTGTCGCAGAGCCCCTTAGGCAATAAATACTGTAAAAGCCTTTGTATAAATCTAATTTCTAGGTATTTTTAGGGTGGGAGTGACTTGTACACTGGTGTGACCTATAGGCTTTTTCCTGAAATTGTTGTCTCAAGAAGGAAGGGAGGGAGGGAGGGAGGGAGGGGGGGCGACTTATAAATCGTTTTTTACGGTACTTTGGGATAAGGGAGTTTACTCACTTCTCATTTGGGGAATATGGAGATGATCCATTCTCATTTAAGAAATATTGTGTTTACTCACTCCTACTCTTGGCTATATCAAGGGTTAAAGTCAAGGTATATTCCAATGTATTATATATAGTGACTCAGGGTGCGTTTAAGGATGGGGAGAATCTCTTCCGATTAACCTTTAACCCACAACTGCACGACCCCCACAACTGACATGCACGTAATGTAAAGGCATCTCTGCACAACCTTAGTGCCTACCATGCCGCTGCCTGGCCTGGGACACAAACAAATGTAGTTTACCCACTTCTTTCTTACCACTATACCACCAGGTGACTGTTAATAAGGGTCTGGGAAATCACCCCTACCTGAGTTAAGTGGAACAGGACAATTATTTCTGCCCAACAAAAAGATCCATAATGTTGGTTTTGTTTCAGACTTTTTTAAAAATTTCTATTAAAGTAAAGCCATGACATTAGAGATAAAAAGTTCAGTTCAAACACACAAGGACAGTGAGAGCAGAGGAAACAGTAGCTGCAGTGTCCCACACTCATGCACTAGTTAATTTACAATATCATTTTTTGGTGTATATTTTCCACATTGTTCTGCTTTATTAAAAATAAAGTAGGCCTTGTTGACAGTCCAGTTTGTTGATATATCACAACAAGTGCTTTTCGTCGTAGTGACACATCAAAACTGGACTTAAAAACCCTTTTTTAACAACCCTCTCAAAGATGGCCTGTACTCACGTGACTTGAAATGACCACAACATAGCCACAGTTTAGGTACAGTTTACAGTATGTATGTTCCCACTTTACCGATCCTTATATAAACGAATCCAGACCTCTGACACTGTGCAAGAAGGCTACTGTCTGTCTCCTCTAACAGTCTGTGATATATGGGGCACTGTAATGATGAGATGCCGTGTTCCAATTACATTGCACTCTCCTAAACTCTGATTACAGCAACAACAGGTGAAAGATGTTGTCCCATACAGTTTGATTCTGCAAAGTATTACTTAGACTTTACCGCCCCCCAGTGGTTAACACATTATTATTTTTTTGTTTGTTTTTTTTAAAAATCCTAGTATATTAGCTAGCCTTTTATTTTTCTATTTATCCAAAACTGGCATATTATTATTATTATTATTATTATTATTATTATTATTATTATTATTAACAGCCCTTCCTGTTAGGCGTGGTGAAGCACTGTACATTGACAGCAAAAAAATTGGGAAAACGTGAAAAAAATAGTTTGGTAAATATCCCAGATCTACAGTAAATGATATACTGTGCACACAACACACTGTACTATAAGTTTCCATTGACATACAAACAATTATCTTATTTGATCTTCGAAGAAGCACAATCATTGTTAGCTTTGTAAATTCCGTGCGTATTATTATTAGAATGGTTTCAATTTTGTATTTTTTTTTTGCCTTAGTGTGCTACACGGTACAAAGTAAAGGATCTATTTTTATTTGTACGAGGCACAGACCTCCGAGTTACAATAGGCCGTTATTATGAGCCATTCGTTATTATTAGTATGACCATCGCCACACAACAGTATGGAAAATTAGAATGTCTTGTTTCTCAAACTTCTTCCTAGTCTGTTAGGCAGCAAAGTGACCACAAGAGGGCGCTATTTTGTAAGAAAGACAAAGGTATATTTTTTTTTAATATAACACTGTCAAGGAACTACACAGAACAACGGTTGTAATGTTCCTTCTTACAACTAAAGTAGAGACAGAGGGTGAACTTCAGTTAAAAGGTAAAGCAAATTGATTCCTTAGTACCGGAAATATCGTAGATTATTTCTGTCAATTATCTGGGAATAATGCGCTTTACAAGAGAGCAAGCCGTGTTTTAAAATGTTCTATTTATTAGTTGTACATCTGCGGAGCCCCGAGTGTCAAGCTTGACAGTAGGTAAATGCTTGTTGATGCAATTCTAATGGAATATCTTAATGCTCTCATATTATGCAGGCTTGCAATGTTTTGCATGTAAGTGTGCTGTATATGCATGATTTGTTTTATTTGTATCAGTGTTTGGCATTGGGTGGTGTGTATGGATTAGTGTTACCAGATTTCCACACAGTATACAATATACAATCACAATATACTCTGCTGTTAACTTGAGCACACTGATACAGTTTTGTACTGTAAAAAGTGAATACAATATCAAAACCGGGGCGATTTAACTTTTTTTTTTTTTTTTTTTAAATGTGCCTTTTCCATTTACATTTTATTTGCGTGGAGGGGACTGGAACCAGTATATCTACTGTTTGCAAAGACTGCATGTGATTCCATCTGTTATTACTACGTTTGAATCCTAGTTCAGCTTTTTGAAGAAACATTCGGCTTGGAAAGGCGCCGCTTGTTTGTTCACCACACGTACCTCTCATTAGAGAAATTACCGAGGTATGCCACAAGATGGCAGTGATGAATACAAATTCAGAAAGAGATTCTTAAACCCAAAGTCAAATCTGTTTCTCATAATTCAAGGGCCAGATTTAAAAATGTTTTTAAAAGGTTGAAACAAACAACTTCAGAGTGTTTAAGAGACCTCTAGTTAAATCGTGATATTCAACCAAACGTTCAGATATTGTAAGACCCGAATATAGTACTCCAATACGCCAGAAATATGGAAATATTCGGTTAGTTTCTTCTGGAAAAACAATGGTGGTGTAACGTGATACCGGTAGCTTTCTCTATTACATGTGAATATACTTTATCTCTGAAGAAAATGAACCATGGCGCTCTGCTAGTATACTGTAACATACACAAACATGTTTCAATATTTAAACTGGGGAATTCAAAGTGCTGGAGGCTAGAAGCTATTCTCTCTGAAATATGCAACATGCTGTGTGTTTACCAGACTGAGGCAGATTGAGAAAAAAAACAAACAAAAAAGACCATTCTTTCTTGCATGAAGTGGGGGAAAGCATGTAAACATGCATTTTATGAAACTGACATTTACCAGATCCAGCAGGGAACCTACATGGGACACTTGGGGAGTGTTCTCTCTCTCTCTCTCTCTCTCTCTCTCTCTCTCTCTCTCTCTCTCTCTCTCTCTCTCTCACACACACACACAATTGGAAATGCTAGAGGTCTGATTGGAGAGTCCAAATGCAAAGGCTAAGACGCATACAATAATTTCAGTCATACAGTCAGGGGAGGGAGGGCAGATTTTAGGCAATATCGTCAGGGACTAGACGATCCCCACTGGCCAGGCGACCCACTGGCCAAATACCTGAAGGGCTTGCCTTTGTCCACCTAGTTCTGCTGTCAAGCTCCTGGGTATAACGAGGTTATTGGCTTGGTGGTGGGATCGGTGGATGACCACTGACCTTTTCCTGAGAAGTTGGTGGGGTTGCTGTGGCGATGTAAAAGACATTCTAAATTGGGCACAATGGTATTTATTGTTAATAATAATAATAATAATAATAATAATAATAATAATAATAATAATAATAATAATAATTTGTCCTGCTGCTTCTCACAAATTTCATACAGTTGGTTTTACAAGTATGGAAATAAGACTCCCATTGCATCGCAGTTTGAGCCACTCCTGGTTTCACTGTGAGTTTAAAGACACACCTGAGCTTGTTACCTATACTACATAGCTAATCAAGCTTGTAGTAAAACCTGGAATGGGTGTAACTGCTATGCAACAGGAGTCTTATTTCCATCCCTGTTTTATTTCTCATTGAAAATTCAACTGTGCTGTACCTTAAAATAGAGACTGCAGATTATATTAAGTACATTTCCAGAAACTACACAATGAGGAAACACAACATTTTGAGGGCGGTGTCACATTCATATGAATTAAAAACAGTTTTATTTACTCAGTGGTTTTAAAACACCCAGGATTGTTTTTGTCTTCAAAATGGCTCTGATATGGTTTTCAGACCTCGATGCATAGAAAGCTGTATAATTATTTAAATGTGACCTTTTCCTCCCTTGTTTTTCTTTCCCAATATAGCCTCGCTGATTGTTTGCCATGTGGCTGATTTAACTCACCGATCAACTGTTTCCTGGAGTGTTTGATAGAGGCTGAGTTCATTTTTCCTTTGAAACTGAGCAAGGACGTTCCAACGAGTTCAGTCGCTTACATGGTTCTGTGCAAAACAGGGGGAGTGTTGAGTGCCAGACAGAAAAGATGGCAAAACAAGGAGAGCTGGAAGACTGATGCTTTGCATTAACACCATTATCCTGTCTGAGGACTGCCTCAATCATTAAATCTTTTAATGAATCTATTAAATACATTCATGTTTGACAAAACTAATACTAATGCTTTGAAGCCCAGTGTGCTGTAATAGTTTAAGAGAGAGATGGGGGTGTAAATGAGAGAGTAAAACTGATTTTGATCTGAAATGTGTACAGTGCGTGCAGCTAGCTAGGCATTTCAAACAGACTTGAACTGTATGTACTAAGAACGGAAAGGGTCCTGGCTTGAACAATGGACTGCACGCTCACTGAAGTGGCAGACAAAGACCAGCCCCCATCCCCCTTCCTCTTCCTCCATAGCCCAGCGTGAGGCTAGCTTTGATCAGCAGTCCACTCCAGAGCTGTGTGCGTCAGCTCTGACGTCAATCCAGCCTGAGAGGGGCTACTGCAGTAGGTAGACAGGGCTATGGGTGGGCTGAGCAGTGACCTGAATGAACAAACAACTAGAAAATCAACATGGCCTGATAACAGGGTGCCCCCCCCCCCCCCCCCCCGTTATTTATTTTGTTTGTATAAAGATATTTATGCAGCCTCTTCGGACATGCAATGGATACCATACAAAAGGTCCTTTCCAAGTTCAGTTCTTGTTTAAAGGAACCCCTGTTCTACATAGGAGGAAGGGCATACCTACAAAAAGAATAGGGGCAGACCGAATGGTCTGAAAACAGAGCAGCTGTACACGGAACTGTAAGGATATCACAAAAAGGAAATTCACTGGAGCTTTGACATATCCAATATGAAGCTCTAGCTTTCCATCGGCCATTTCCCCAGATTCAGATCTCAGATTAAACCTGTTTTATATCAAGTTTGAATTTCAGAAAGTGCTGTGGTTTTCCTAGAGTTGCAGTAACAGCAACGGATGGCTTAGTGTGTCTCCTTAAAGTATCTGTGCAGAATAACAACAGTGCAGGCAGGGAGCTGAGAATGTGTGGAGCTCGTTATTAATGTGCAGAGTGACAGTGACTGAGGATCGAAAATGGAGTGTTTTAAAACTCATTATTATTTTGCAGAGTGACAGTGCTAGAAAGCTGAGAATGGAGTGTTTTATTTTATCATTATTAATGTGCAGGGTTGACTGTGCTGCAGATCTGAGAAATAGGGTGTTGTATTAATAGTGCTGTGTATTTCTTAAAACTGTATTTTATTGTTTTAGTGTTTTTTTTTTTCCCCATGAGAGGAACACATCTTGTTTTCCCTAGATCTGAATAAGTCCAGTTACTCATTCAGATCTCCATGGCGACGGCAGCTCCTGAGTCATCTGCAGTGCAGTGTGCCCATGGAGCCGCTAGCGGATCGTCTTTTAAGTCATGGTCAAGGTATTTGGTGAAATAAATCAAAAGGCTATCATGTCAGACACTGCTACACACATCTTCTAAGGATTTGAACTTGAGATACTCCCTGAACTGTTCAGGAATAAATCCAAGACATTTAACCCCTGGAAGCCTGGCACAAATCTGGTGAAAGTGAAATGGGTTTGGAGGTTTCACCAATATCACCGAATGCCAAAGCATATGAAAGTATACTATAGCGTTCGAGAAAGCATTGTCACATTTGGCAAGGTAAAGCATACAAAGAACGTAATTAACCACGATACGTGGATAGTAGAAGCATAGGAAGTACATGGCAAACAGCAAGATTCGTGTCCAAGTTTACCAGAACTTATAGTAAACAAATGCAATCCCTTTGTTGTTCAGCCAATACAAAACCTCCAGCTTTAATAAATCAACCACTTCATGTGGTCAAAAGGAAGTTATAACAACATGATTACATTAGGAGGCTTTTGCTGCACTTTACATACAAGTATTTTTTCTCAAAAACATTAAAGCTTGACAAAGGCCATTTTGCTTGATGCTGTCACTATGGTTACACAGTGGGCCTGTATGAGGGAAAGGCTTTGGCATCATCCCAGCCTGCCGTTCGGAGCTGAAGATCAGTCTTTCTCAGGAGTGCCATACCCCACGGTACCAGTCTCTCTCCCTCCTCTTTCTACTGTTCTCCCAGCTGCAGGGTGATTCCAGTATATCTTGTGGATTGGGAGGGCATGCCTGCTGGCAGATGGCAAACTGCTTGCTGGTAGGGTAATTCTACAGTGTGATACTGCTTATACTACTGCATCATGCATTTTATATATTTATATTAGAAGCCTATGTATTTTCAAGCTTGGGACATTTTTTGTTTTGTTCTTCCACATGTTAATTGACATGTCACTTGCAGAAACAGAAACAATACACCAAACACTTAACCCATTTACCGTTAGTGCATATGCAGACGCCCATGGAGCCACACACATGCAAACACGCCAATGCACATGCAAACAGAAACATATTGCACGACCTCGAAGCTCTGTTAGATTAGTTTTCCATTTTGTAATGCATTATTAAAAAGATGCCCCCCCCCCGAAAAAAGAAATCAATTATTGATGCTCAGGGACAGGGAGCATGATTTTAATAGGCAGATAGTGCTGTTTGGAGTGGAGAGGGGGAGTGGCGAGGGGGGAGGATTGAGGGAACAGAATGTGAGCTATAAATGGAAAGCATGCCTCTCTCTCTCTCTCTCTCTCCCTCTCTCTCTTCTCAGTGGCGATTTACTGGATGCGCTCAGAATGCATAACAGCCCTTGTAAAGGTAGTCCTTGTGAGTTCTTTTTAATTGAATGCTAACGGCGGAAAATCAGGGAGTTGGAACAATATTGTTTTGGCATCAGATAGAATACGGGTAAAATCTGTTTTGATGCTCTGTGTATAGAGAGTGTTATAGTACAAATACAAGGGGACATAACAAATCTGTTGACAATTTGCGATGCTGCTGGGGAAAAAAAACAACATTGCTTTTTCTTTAACCAGTGGTGTCAATATTATTCACAATAAGACCCGTTGCTTCTCAGTCTACAGCACTGCAGTATGTCCAGTAGACTTTATAGTTACCTTCTATTTACCATAGACGTCTACGGGATTAAAGACCCCACAAAGATGGCATTTCAATGTACAAAAGACCATTAGAATAACCTTATATTCGATCTTTACCAGATACTACCCCACTAGTATAGAAGGGCCACTCTAATCTGATTTTTGGTGCTGGTTTATTTATTTGATATCCTTGATAACAGACTAAATACTGTATATATGGCGGTGTCTCTTTAAATGGGTTTGGTCTGACTGTGTATGTGCGTAAGGAGGCGAGCTTCGTCTGATGATGAACATACAGTGAAATGGAATTAAGCTTCGTTTTGGGGCTTGCTTGCAGCTTTTCAGAAAAACAAAAAACGTACTTTAAAAAAATTATAAATACACACATATATATATATGTATATATATTTTTTTCTTTCCAAGACACTAGACTTGATCAGACATTCGTGTATCGGTTGCATTTATTTTTATTATTTATTTATTTATTTATTTTGCAAGAAATAACGGGGTGGGTTCTGCTTTTGTTTTAGTGATTTAGTTGCCTTCTGCAAGCTCCGTATGAAGTAAGGAAAAACAAACATAACAAACCCATCGATTGGCACAGCATGGCATAAAGGAATCAAAAACACGGTAAGAACACGGTCTTTGTTTTGCATGGGAGTGCTGCTATTTTTGGTTTGTGTTGGACGATGCATCAGGACTGTGGCCACTCCTTGGGGTACGGTATATTATTATCACAACGGGTACCAGTAATTGTCATCAAATCACTTGACACAGAAAATAATGACCGACGCAGATGAAAAGCATTTTATAGTAACGCACGCATGTATTTATTCTATGTGTTTAAAAGGGGTGTAGATAAATAACTAGGCTTATACCAAACGGAAAATATTTATATAAATATTCGATGGGTTTACTGTATCGGTTTACTGTATCAAGTGATGGTAATATTATTACATAGATACATACATCTCCCCAGTGTATATACATGACAATCTGAGACTACAGCCATTGGATACAGCGATCCAAACATTACGTGACCCGCTCAGTTGCAATGACGTAAGGCTTTCAACATTACCACTCCTTTATAGTAGAAAAAAATACACCTCTGTTCCATTTTTTTTTTTTTTTTTTTTTTTTGCTAACGTATCAACAACACCAATGTTGTAAGGTACTGCGTAGCTGTTTTTTAATACTGTATAGGGAATTAAATTACATGTTTAGCTTGAATGCACAGTCCAAATGCAATATGCATGGCATAATCAATAAAGGAGCCTATGCCCATGGCACACAACCCCCATTGATATTAGATGGAATGATGCATACAGTATGTTATTATTATCAATCATCAATCAGCTTTATTTTTGTGTAGCGCAAGTACTAAAGGTAATGGTAATAATAAGAACAACACCAATACATTAGTTTAAAAGTGTGTAAAATAAATAATAGTCAAATAATGCTAAAAAGTAAATGTGCCATATAGAGATGAGAGAATATAATTTTAGATACATGGATTCTCCAGACTATAATAATGTGTTTTAATCGAGATTTAAAAGCATCAACAGAGGGAGCATCACTTACATTGTAACAACACTTGTAAAAGTTTACACAGTGTTTCTGCAGTGTTACCATGCATTTCCCTGTTTATATAATGCATTTACTGTAGTTTGCTATAGTTTTCCATGTTTAGTAATATACCATACCTCACTGTTCTTTACAGTGTTTGTCTATGCTTTACCATGCTTTTATTAGGCTTTATTACACTTTGCTGTGCTTGTACTATGGGAAACATTTATAATGAAATCTTCCTTTCCTTTTGATTGGCTTGCTAATGCTTAGATAAATACAGTTTACTTGTGCCATGTGGTGAATATCATCAAAACTGCTATTTAAAATATCCATGTGTTTTGCTTGCTTTACTAAAAGAAAATATATATGCTGTTCAAAAACACTAGATTCTCATCATTGTCTGTTTGTCGAATATTAACCTGTGGATTCTGGGAAGACCACATTTAGAGTACCTCGTATTTACAGTGGTTGTGGGGTAGGGCTCGCACAAGTGCAGCACCACCAGGGAGGGCAGGTTGTGTGTAGTGTGTACCTGGATGGTATAAATAGACAGGGATTGATCCTTCTATTGGACAAACAGTATGCCAATAAATAATTATGGGGAGCCAAGTTGAGCCTACCTAACTAATTTCACTAAGCCAGATTCGAACACAGGCCTTCAGAGAAGATAGGCTTGGAATTAGTTTTGCCAGAGTCAGTTGTCTTATGCCGTGACGGGAAAACAGTTGACCTTAGCTCAAAAATGGACTTGCCCAGCCCTGACCTTAAGGATTTTTGCATTTGAGTGTGTTAGAGCATAACTGGTTGAGTGGAGAAACCATTCTTATCGGAGAGTGAGAGGGAGCTTTGTAATGAGGATGGAATTTATTACTCTCCAGAGCGCTGTATTTCCTTTGCTCGACAATCTCCTGAAACTCAACCAGGCACTCTGGCAATTATCCAGCTCTGCTTCAGGAATGCTAAACACAAACACTGGATAAGCTCACAAGGCAAAGCTACCCAATGCAACCAGGTTAATTGTGCTATTAAAATGAAATGGAGGCTCAACTAATAGAACAACTCAGTGGGTCTGAAGCAAGAGGATCAAACCCAAGCCATTTCTACCTTAGTTTAGGGCAAACTGGCAATCCTTTCATCAAAAATTTGAAAAAATGCTATTGGGATGCGTATTACCTGTACAGCAGCAGCAATGGCAGGACAGTGGATTGAAACAGTTGTTGCCCAGTGGTCATGATACGTTTGCATGGTGGTATAGATATGGTACAGTCCGTGGTACTACAGTGCATTACAATGCATTGCTTTACTATTGTAAGTCATTTATATGGAAATGTTACCACTTTGGTACCTTTCTACTAATAGTGAATACTATTGCAACTGGCCATCTGAGACCACCACCATATCATCAATGGCACTTGATTCGTCAAGAGGCAGATAACATTGAATAGTTAACAATGCTACTCTGGTTAACTGTCATTAACCAATGAAATAATAAGAGTCAGGAGCATTCAGTAGTGTAATGTCAAATACAAATAGCCCAGTTCAACAACGAGTAACATCTTCAAAGTCCCTTGCAAGCTGAAACTCATCTAAAATGACCTTCATTTTAATGATACCTATCACAAGAGTTTATAATGAGCTTGGCACACTTGATCTATTATTAAACATTCTCTTGAGATAAAGTATTAAGAATGTGCATATTTACCGTTGCATAATATGCTTCTATACAGTGCTTTTTCTAATTTACTGAAATAGCTTCCCCTTACCATATCACTTCAATCCCAAGGTGTGATTGTGATGTCCATGAGTTAATGTCTATTGGGAGATACTGTACTATGGCGGACAGAAATATGCAAGTGTCCAAACAGTGTGGAGCAAATTGTAGAAGAGCAGTACAAACAATCTCTCAATATTTGACTATAGGTGCCCTAGTCTGTACATTAGTAGTAATTACTACAGGTTCCATTTACAGTAATATAATATACAGTTGATCTTGATATGGATGTGATACAGCCATCTGAAAATCCTTTGTATCAGATAGTGTCTATCAGATAGCCATGGGCAGGATGCCTCCATTTGTCCACCCATTTATTATGTGGTCGTGACAGGGACAGTCTCTGTGTTTCCCACAGGCATCCACTCTGCCACTTCAGTGGTTCACAGGAGTGGATGGAGGTGCTGTGGAGCTGTTTCCTGCAAAGCCAGAGGTGTCAGTGCTCACCTAAGTGTGCCAAGTTCATTTCAAATTGGGAAACGCCAGTAAGCATTAGCACTTGAGTTGTTTCTGAATATCTCTCTTAGTTTCTTTGATTGTTTGAAAACTCCTCATGGAAAACCCATAAACGCAGTGCTGTGACATTTAAACATTACTGCATTGTGGAGCACAGCATTTGTTCATGGGCAAAGACTATCTCACTTACGCATAATACTGTGTAAATCGTATGCCAAAGTCAACACAATTGCTTCATGTTAAAACTTGGCTAACATTTGAACAGTGATCACCCTAACGGTCAGGCTGAGGGCCCATGCATTGTACTGCTTTGCTGTTTTAAACCTGTGGGAATGTTGGGAGTGCTGGGAACATGCATCTCATCTGTATCATTTAATGGCATCTGATGTCTTTAGCTCTCTTTACAGTGGGATGCATTATGAAAGCCATTGAGCAGATTTGCAGATTTGTGAAAATGAAGTGACCGTTGTGTTGTATAATTTTAATCTGTAGAAAACCTGGTTTCAGAAAGAGAGAGGGGGGACAGCGAGCCCCCAGGACACAGTGGTGATCAGTCTTGCTTTCCATAAGACCCGTGTATTGATTCAGAGAATAAAATTTTTGCCAATGGAGTTGCTGACCAGATTTCTTTTAATACAGTATGAGAATATTGTTCTTTTTGTCATTTTACAGTTCTTTGTGACATTTATTTATTCATCCATCGCTTTGTGCTCCAGACTGCGTTGCCAACTTGGAATCCTGCAGTCCAAATATTTTCATAATTTATTTTCTGCTGTGATCGTAATTTGTTATGCTTTATAACTAAATCATGCTGTTGGAAGAATCTGCTGTACAGTGTGGTCGGCCAGATGTACTGGAGTTCTGACTGAACACAAGACTTGGATGTGTGTGCGTGTGTGTATGTGCGTGTGTGTGTGTGTGCGTATGTGTGTGTGTGTGAAATTCTGCTTGGGTTTGCTGTTGAGATGTCTTGAATACAGTCTGGCTGCCTATCCGGATGGAGAGGAAATCCTGAACAGATGCAAAGTAAATATGCATGGAGGAGCTGGGCTTGTCGCACAGTCCCTTGGCTGCTGCTGGAGCATAGATTGTGGGATGCCAATGGCAGGGGTAAAGCACACTGACAAAATCCCATATGCAAATGATACTAAGCCCCTTTGCCTCAGAACTGCAGACACAGATAGACAAATACATGCTGTATCAATATTTTCAAACCAGTGGCTTCATACTCACCTTATTGCTATATTTTCCTCAAAGGAAAACAATGAATTGATTCACAAATGTCTGTCAGAACAAAGCCCATAAACCGCTCCTAACAGCTCCCTGATATTTGTGTCCCTCAATTTTGCTTTGTGGTAATGTGTCATTAGTATATCCTAATGTTACTTGGGTTGGCCCCTCAAGGTATGATAATAAGGAAGGGGATTTGTTGCGGGCTTGCTTGTGATCTCTACTGTTGCCCGCTGGACACATATCCGAGAAGCAACCCCTGCTAAAAGCCCTGGAAACACTTAATTACTGCTTTATGCTACTCAATTGGCAGAGTGCCGTCAGGAAGATTCTGAAATGAGCTTCAGTGAAGAGAACTTGAACTGTCCTATCACAGATGAACATTGCACTGAAAGTCCAGTAATTTAGTCATTCCAAAAAAACAATTGCTGATTGCTCATGTACATTTTATGTTGTGTCCCTCTAGAAGGCGACATCCAGTTGCTAGGCACAGTATGGGCATGCATTGTGTTGCCGCACCAGGATTGTGTTTATGACTAGCACAGAAGAACCATAGTGTTTTCATCTTTTTACATGACCGTTTTCCTTCATTTTTAAATTTTTAATGCATTTGACTGATCAAAATGACATTATACAAAAGACAAAATTTACATCCGTTTTCACAACTTTGTTTTTTCTAATGCAGTGCAGGGTCTCCCAATTCAAATGCAATTTCAGATGGCTGTACAAAGCTAATACTTTTATGTGATTGGTAGCTGTTATTCATGATGAGCTTTTCTAAGCAGGCATTGTTAAAGAGATTGCTCCCTTTCTTTAGTCCTCAGTATGATCCATTCTAGTGTGTCTTTATAGGGCTTCAACTATCTCCATCTGCAGGACTAGTGTCCCTCTTGCTGGTTGACCGCACCAGTTTGTTGACTTTTCTTGTGCTTTGTTTGCCATGCTGGACCATAACATTTTCTTCCTGCATGCATGTTATTGATTAACACATGTTGTTGATTATTTCCACTTGACTGGTCCTTCTACTAATACTAGCAATTTCCCATCATCTGCAAGGACCGCCCTCTCTTCCACATGTGGATTTCTGAGTCTCCTATTGATCGTGTTATTTCTGACAATTGTCTATGATTCAATTCTTCTTTGGAAGAATATCCTTGTGATTACTCTACTTTAATAACAGTTAAACCATCTTCTCAAAGGTAGAAGCAGTTCAGTGCTTGTAGACTAAACATGCAGAGGTCCTTTTGAAGTAGGTTGTTCATTACACAATAACTTATTAGCATATTGACATAACAAAATGTGCTGGGTTAAGCAGTACCAAATGGGATGCTCGCCATTAAATAATTTGAGTAGTCCTCTCAAGTGCTGTCCGTGGTACTGAAACTACTTTGATTAACTTGGATTCAGCCAGCTTGTTACTACAAGGTGTGCAATAGTATTGCATTTATTGCCCTCCCCCACTCCAAGTAAGTAAGGTTAACAGTTTTATTTTCCTTCTGCAAGTTGCACTTACATAGTTAACTTTCTTACTTGCATGCTGATTGAAATGATCCCATTCGATCACGTAGAAGTGATCAGCTCCATATGGAAACACATCAAAAGTATGTGCTGATCCAGCATGCCTCCTTCCCATTGGCTGATTATGTAACAAGCACTTTATACCAGCTGCTCTCCATGGTATGGAAGCATGCTTTCCATTGTACTATTACACACCCAACAGATAACAACAAATCGTGCCTGGCTAATTCCAAATTAGGAATTTCCAAGGCAAAACATAACAGTGGATTAGCAAGATTAACAGAGGAGAAGAGGAAACTTGACATGATCTGAGGGCACACTGTGGCTGCTTTATGTTGGTCTCTGAGAAGGCAGATGTGTGGTAGTTGCATGGTTATATTTTGGGGTTTTTGGTAAACCTTTATACTATATTTAAAAACAGAACCGCACTCTCCAACAAAACCCAAGTGTTGAATTAATTCTTTAACTTCCACTGAGTGCAGATGCATATAAAAATGGCACCATTTTATTTTTAAACCACCTTGCGGTTGTGTAAAAATAGAAACACCTGGCATCTGTAGCACACACTTTTGTGTAATGGGCTGCCAATCATACTTGCATTCTACCTCCTTGATAGTCAGTTTCAGACGTGGTGGCCAACTTTGCAGTCTTGCCCTCTCAAATCAGTGCTTTCTTGGCTGCACCTTGTTGATAATGTCATGGCAGGTCATCTGTAAATTATTTTAGAGAGCACATCCTGTAATAACACAACCTGTTTGTGTGCATTTTGAAAAAAAGCTACTGTGTGTTCATCTGTCATTGTAGGATGTCCTAAAAGTAATCAGCTCATTGAAACAGTGACTGACTGAATTACTAATCATGCTGTCCAATCAACAAAAGGCAACCTTCAATTCAAAACTCTTACTCCTGCTTTTAAAATGGGATGACATCTACTGTCTGTGAAAAAAAATATGTCACCATGTTTAAATTTGGTAGACTACAAAGCATTATCTCCCCTGTGCTGTTTTACCTATCTTACTTTAAATGTATGAAGTGTAATAAATTCAGATCTGTACTATATAATGTGAACTTCAGATCTCCAATACATCACTGCATTGGCCTGACCTACCCCCTCACAGATGCCTTTGTCTAGCTCTAGCCTCTCAGGTACAGCCTCTTTGAATCCCCATGTAGAAGATTACATTGAATGCTTAACACTGGCTCCTTTGTCATTGGTTATTTATTGACTATCACCCACCAGAGTTTGGGCCCTGATGCTTGCGTCCTGCTCCCTGCCCTGTCATTGCCTATTACCTGGGGAATTGATTAGTGCTGTTTCACTGCTGCATGGTGCTCAAGAAACAAACAAACCACTCTCTGCAAATGTTTAATTTTAAGCTATGAATGTGACATTTTTCAGCAACAATGAAAAAAAGCAAAAATATTCTACCTGCATCCTCGCTTTTTTTTTTTTTTTTTGGTAAAGCAACAAAGTTATTTTAAAAACCATCTAGAACACTGCTATATATTACCAGCAAAACAAACAGATCTTGGGCCATCAGTAGATGGGCTGGCTCTTGTTCTTTATAAAGATAAGTGAATACTGTAGATTTATAGCAGAACAGCCCCTGAGCTTGGGTGAAAGCACCTTAACCCAGACTTATCATAACAAAAAAAATAATAATAATGCAGTATTGCAAAACATCATAAACACTTAACCAGGACCATTACTTGTGGAGTGATAGGCCTACATGCTGTATATTGTATTGTGCCCTGTGTAGTGTGATATGCATTGTATTGTGATTTTAGTCTTGCACTTCTATAGTCTACATTCAAACCTGAAAATGAACCATGCTGCAAATTAATCAGTTCCCTCTGCCTCCTCCTCTAGGAACAGAGAAGTGGTATGTTGGGGGCGGTTGTCACCTGGCAAAGTGATTAGCGTGCTGGGCTGCTGTGATTCTTTCTGCAAGTGCAGTGGTCAGAGTGCTGGGTTGAAATGTTCTTTAGAGGCAAGTGTGTTATTGTAGTGAGTTTTTACAAATGTTACCATTATAAAAGCTGAATGTAATGCACTGCTTGTTTACTAGTTATTTTGATTGAACTTGACATATGATGTGCTTTCTGACTTTTTTTTTTGTATCCTGGGATGTGGCTATAGATTGATGTATAACACTGAATCAATAAGGCTATTTATTCTAAAACATTTGCCCACTTGCTTGGAGATGGCAACAGCTCTTCTATCTTTTTTTTATTGTTAAAAACTGCACGGGACATTGACCTTTTAAACAGTAGCACTTTTTAAACATAAGCAAAATCATTTGCAACCCAGGCAGATTGACATCCCTGTAAGACATTAGACATTTAGACATTAGAAGAGTTGACCAGACTACCAGTGGTTTATGAAACAGTGAGGAGAGGTTTTTTTTTTTTTTAACATGTCACCAGTAACCTTTTACAGTTAATGTCTGAAATGGCTGTAATTATTCAATTAAAGATTGTTTTAGTGAAACAATGAATGGTGTGTTAATAATACTACTGATAAAAAGAAACAGCTGACAGTTGACTGTCTTTGTTTCACATGTATCCTAAAATTCAGCAATTGACCCAATGTAACCTCCTTCCAGGTCCTAATCATTACAATTATTTAATGGCCTCTATAAAACCTGGAGGACCTCTGTGGTACTACGGATCCAAGTCTATTTCCCTTATGGTTCCAGGTATTTTTATAACTCCATCACAATGCATTCTGGTACCTGCAGTCCTGTTAACCAAAGCATTTGGATGTGAGTTAACAAACCCAGGGGGTCATATGGTCACCTGGCATGAAATGATTGTTTCCAATTATAATGTTACAGTGCGCAATATTGACTTTTAACATCCCGCATTTGTCACTGCAAAAATTAACCCTTGATCATATTGCTTCTGTTCTTGTTGAGGCTCTATTATTATTGAGGGAGTGCTCAGATTTGTGATGGACATCTACACCTGGTCAGTGTTTCTTAAAAAATGCTGGGACGGAACTTGGATGTAGTAAGAAGGAAATGCACGTTAACACTAAAAAGAGATCAATATGTGGTAATGTCAAAACTATGCCCTTTTCTCTGGGTCAGACATTGCTGGGGGTAATTGTATTCTCTGGGTTTTGTCAATGTTGCAAAACCAACAAACACCTTGAATTGGCTTTCTGCTTTCACAGAATACACTTCCTGCAGTTTCTTTCAAAACTGATCTTGAATTGGAAGAAAAGCAATACTATGTAACGCCTACTAAGCCACCTGTTTGTTTACAGTGCACTGTAAAGTTATCCATGGTGTGCTGTAGTGGTTGCCTCTCCGGAGAGTTGATTTAGTTAAATAAAAGAGAGCAAGGTCTCCAACTGACGTCTGCACTTGTGTCTAAGATACGGTCCGCATGCCTACCTGACTTGAAGTCTTAACGCTGCAGTCTAGCTTAAAGTTGCAGCTTGAGCCAAACTATCAGACCCAATACTGACCTCTATCATACGTTCTGTATGTTCACCATTGGCTCATAATCTGTGTATAAAAAGCAATTAAAAAACACTAGACATATGTTGACATAGAAGTTGTATTGTGGTTCTTTAATGGTGAGTATATGTGATTTATAGTGATGCCAATGCTGTGCATGCATACTCCCTCTATCTTATTTACCTTTTAACAAAATAGTCCGTCATGAGCATTGTATCTTATTGCACCTCATGCATCAGGACTATCCCGCGTTTTGTGACTGTATATTTGCGTACAGCACTGAGTGTTATTGCGAAACACAGCAGCCCTGTGTGGCATCATGCTTTCCATCACAAAGAAGTTTTTAAAATTATTTTTAAAGAATGTGATTCATCACCACCAATGCAGTAATAAGGTTGTGATTCCATGTGAAAGGTAGACCTTATGTCTATTTGCTGCATTCGTCTCTTATTGTTGCTAACCACTCGGATATTAGGCAGTTGGAGAAGCAGAGTCAATGAACAGCATTGTTAATTGACTCTGTTGGTGGACTTTTTGCTGGATTTCATTTTCTTAGATGTTGACTTTTTATGTAAAAAAGATTTCCTTGAGCCAATATAACAAGCTTTTGAACCAATCTTGTAAATTCACTAACAAGCATACGAACAGTATGTCTTCAACATGTACGTGTTTTGTTTGTAGGTAATATAATATAATTCAAAGTGTAGGGTTATTTTTATAGGCTCCTTAACATTTTGTTGGCTTTAATTCAAAAGTCTACTGTGTTGTTGTTGTATTATGGTAAAGCGTGGGAAAAGCATGTCAGTCTTACAAATTACAGTGACAAACCTGTGAAAGGCAAAAGTGAACTATCTATTAGTTTGGAAACCCTTTCACAAAGCTTTGAATGAGGCAATTGCGTGGACATCACCTACTCCATTTCGATGTAAATGTATGTTGAATGCTGTGTAAGTGGTTGTAATTTAAGGAATGATGTTGTTCCAGTTTGAAAAGCTTGATAAATATACTGTATCTCCTCATGTAGCAGTTTATCATGGTACATTTACAGTTCACTCTGCATTTGCCTTGTGTACTGTGATGTGACTGTGCTTTACCATACGTCGTTTGTGCCTTTATGCTGTATGCCTTACTGCACCTTGTTATGCTTTTTGCATACCAGATAGTAAACCTACAAATATATAGTTCTGCATGAAAGGTATGTGAAAATAACTTCATTCTGTCACAATTTAATTATCATTTTTCAAATTATTTTTTATTTGAATTTTATGGAGTGTGAGAAACATGCTCTGTCAATCAGATACAGGTACTTAATGTTTGATATGAATCGTTCTGTGGTATTATTTTGGGGGCAGATGAAGCTGGTGTCTGTATCAGTTTGTATCTACTGTTTACTGAATTGTGGTGCTGTCAAAAAAGAATACTGCCGCTTTAAGAGTGGGCTGCTCGGCGTTTGTCTGTTTCAGTTGAGAAGTCCGATTCCGTTTCATGTCTCATTTGGTCTCCTGGAGACTTTAATGGCAGGTACCAGTGATTACCACTGGAATTGTGTTTTGGTCGATTTAGCTGTCAATTTTTTTCCCCCCATCAAATTATTTTTATTTATTTATTGTCATGCTTGATTCCAGTTTCTCCTTCCTGAACCTTATATGGTGAATAACATTCCCGGTGCGGTTTCCGATGGATGCTAATAACATGGCGATTTCGAATCGATCTAAAGGCAGAAGATAAAAGAACATCACACATACTCGTAACGTGAACAAGCAGGCTATTGCAAGGTAAGTGTACAATATAATGAATTATTAAATGCTGTTCTGTTTTGCTGTGGAAGCTCAGCCATTCATTACGCTCACTAGATACACAGGCATTGCATGAAAATGCCAGTGAATCAGATATCTATTCTTGCTATGCTAGAGCCATACTAATACGACTATTAATAATATTAATAATTGTAATAATAATAGTAGTAAATCGCATAGTAATACCGTGTTATTTTGTGAACACATAGCAGCGAACTCTTAAAATAGATTTTAAAAAAATTCAGTTTAGCTATTAATTTGCTTTTTTTTTTTTAAATTGGAATATAAAGGTTAATACTTTTCATGAAAAGAAAAAATCTTGGCTCTTATCCAAGTAGGAAAAAAAATCTCAGTGTTATATTATTTTGGGGAAATGACACATGCAAGATGTCTATCATGCAACAGTAATTTATAGCTATTTTATTCTGAACAGGAAGATAGATCCACTATACAGACAATGTTAGGTCGGGAAGGGATCGTCAACAAATTTCTTTCAGTAAAACCGCTGTACATAATTTGTATAACAATCATGTTCTCCCGTCCCGATCAGCTACTATAGATGTTAAGTGGACGTATTGTTTCTTTTTTTTAACAAATATTGTTTGACTATTGTTTCTTGTTAGAAGTGTCTTAATAAATACACACGGTCCCTAAAGTGGGTTGAACTTCAACTACTGTTATTGCGGACAAATCTCTCGCATCCCTAGCAAGATCGCAAAAAAAAAAAAAAAAGAAAAAAAAAGACAAGCAGATGTGACATTTTAACATAATGCAACTGTACAGGTATCCTGCCTGACATTTCACCAATAAATTGAATGTGAAGTACAGTGCCATATAAAAATATGTGTAGTATCTTAGAAAATCTATTTGATTGCATTTCAGAGGTACATGTGTTTGGAATGGATTTTACTGTTGGAACACATTTGTTGGCACTGCTATGTATGAAACATGGCGAGGTATATCTGGAGTATACATATTTTAAACATACTGTATCTGTGATTTTATATATATATATATATATATATATATATATATATGTGTGTGTGGGTGTGTGTGTGTGTGTGTGTGTGTGTGTGTGTGAGCCTTTCTTGGGTTTATTAGCCGGTAAGAGAAGATGCCCAAACTTCCCATTGAAGACATTACACAAGTTATACACAGTGATACCGGAGAACTTTGACTTCTTGAGACACCGTTGGAACAAAAGAGAACATCTGTTCCAATAGACGCCATGCCTGCGAGCGATCTTACCCTGCCTGTTAGATACCTCAGTTGCCCTTTTGATCACGGTGGCTACAATTTCATTATCAGGCCTCTCATTCTGTATGGGTTCCCGCATTGATTTGTAATATAACGTCCTTCCCTGTTGGTGACAATTGTTCACATATTATAAAGGGCTGGGATGTTACAGTCTGGCGTTCAGTTTAGTGCTCATGATCAGCAGACCACTGGGTAATAGAAAAACAGAGTGGTTGAAAAAAAACAAACATTTGTAATGTGTGTCATTGTTTGATATTTGGAGGGGGTGGAGGGTCAGTTAGATGCTGTGAACAATTCACTGTTCAAAGGTTAGAAAAATGCAATCAGTTAGCTTGAAAGACGAGAGTACTACATTGTTGGATGTTTCTATGTCACTTTTTTGCGAAACCGTTTCTAAATGTTGGACATGATAAATGGTATTTGTCTTCTGAATGCCACTAGTGTACCCAAATGATGCTCCCTTGTGCAACAATGCAGCTGGTTTTCTCTTTCCATAACAGCTATTCATTTTAATCAGAGGCACCTGTGTTGTGAAAATTGACTAAAACGTTTTGGTGTGATTTATGATGCGTCACTAAAGATTTAAAAAGGATTATTATGAAAAATAACAATACGGGTAGTGTAGTACTTTTTATTTACTTATTTATTTTTACATGCAGTGTTCCAGTTGAAAGATCAGTTTGTCCTTTTAATATTAAACTTGGAATTCTTTTTTGGAAAATAACATACTGGTTGTCATAATCCAGATTGGGTACACACAGGTTTAAGTAACCTTTCTCCTCTTTCCATTAGTAAATGTTGAAGATGACCACTCCCAACAACCTCAAGTCACCCTGTGTGCCGAGGAACGGCTTGGTCAAGCTTCCGGCCCAGCCCAACTGTCTTGGCTCAGCCAGCATCACCAAAGGGACCCCAGCGGCCAAAAACCGCCTGTGCCAGTCCTCCTCCGTGCCCACCATCCTGCCTCCTGCCAGCCTGCCATGCCACATGGAGCCCCTGCCCGCCACTGCATCCCTCCTGGCAGGCGACCCAGATGATGTCTCCCCCACTTCAGACCAGCCCCCTTGCAGGAAGCTTTCCAAGCCCTCCCTGGAGCGACAGCTGGTGCTGGACGAGAAGGTTCTCAACCGGCTGCTCTGGTACTTCGCCACGGTGGAGAAGTGCATCCTGGCCCAGGTGTGTAAGACCTGGAGGAAGGTTCTCTACCAGCCCAAGTTCTGGGAAGGGGTGACGCCCATCCTGCATGCCAAGGAGCTCTACAGCCTCCTGCCCGGCGGAGAGAAGCAGTTTGTCAGCCTGCAAGCCTTCGCCCTGCGCGGGTTCCACTCCTTCTGCCTGGTGGGGGTCTCTGACTTAGACATTTGTGAGTTCATTGACAACTACCCCCTCTCCAAGAAGGGAGTCAGGTCCGTCAGTCTGAAACGGTCAACCATCACAGATGCCGGCTTAGAGGTATGATTTTGTTTGTTTGTTTGTTTGTTTATTTATTTATTAAAGTAAAAAAACTAAAGGCTTTCCATAGCAAACCTATGCAAGCCTAGAGATGCCAAAATACCTGTCTGATGCAGTCACACACTGATACACGGTACCATGACAAAAGGGTATTGGCTCATGGCATGTGATAAAAGCCTTACCTCTGTGACATCATTCTACTGTATTCCTGTTGTAGTGCACTGCTTTGCCATTTGTGATGATTTGGCAATGGCAGAAACACATGAATACGGGCAGCCTTATCACATATACAAACCGGTAAATATCTACACTGAATTCTGGCTTGGGCCTATAGTTCTAGGGATTGCATAGCTGTTTCACCCATTCCAGGTTTTACTATGAGCTTGATTAGCACCAGTGTATAGGTAGCAAGCTCAGGTGTGTCTTAAACTCATAGTAAATACAGGAATGGATCAAACTGCTATGCAGTTGGAGTCTTATTTCCTTCACTGGGTTCTGTGCTGGCTCAATGGAGCTGTTTTCTGGCCGAGCGGTGATAGCAGATGTGATCTCAGAGGGCACTGGACCAGTTCCAGTTTAGTTGCAGAGAGCCTGGTATTAAAACCAGGTTTGGGAGCAGCTGTGAACAGCAATTTATACTGCGTTTGTACCACAAGCAAGGACCAGAGCCTCAAGTTGACATCCTGATCCTTTGGTGTCTTACAGGCTTTTGTTACATATTTATACCTGCCACCTTTGAGAAGATTTTATTAAATGCTTTTTAGGAATCCATTTTGTGTGCTGCAGTATCACAGACACATGAACCAATTGAACACCTGTGTATTTTTTTAAATTTTTGTACTAAAATATGATTCTTTGACATCATGTACTGCAGCCTTTTACAGTCTAGCCTCCTCTAAACAGAAGCTCCTGACAGGCTGCCTTTTGTTCCAGTCTGTTTAAATTCCACTAGGCAGATTTGGATGCAGGTCCGTCATGCATCGTGAACCATGCTTGACACTTTGTCAGTCTAGAAGCTAAACACTTGTATTATTTCGTGACTGTAGTAGCAGATGATAGGTTGTTCCAGCTTAGAAACATAAAGTTAAAATGTAAACTCTCTACTATGGTTATATGTAAAAGCAAAGTTAGCAAAAGCTTTACACTATAACTAAGCCAAGTTTGAACTTATCCATGCTGTAGCTGGCGCAACCAAACCCAGATCCAAAGGACTACTCCTTTACCTGTAAAATGAAAGATACTTGGCTTCCTACCACTAACCCTCTGTATGATGCAGTTGGAAACTGTTTTCTTTCATAGCCTTGTTCAGTTGAAAAAGGCTGAATGAAGGATGGGAATGTCCTGTAAGAAATTCCTCCCTGTGTCCAAGGCAAAAGTAGATGAGAGTCTGCGAATATGCAATCTATGGATCACAGACCAGGCTTTTTAAAAACTTCCCTCACTCGTATTTCTTTGCCTTGCTAAGGGAGTGGTCAGTGGTGTGTTAAACCCAGGTGCTGCTCATGAATCCTGCTAACAAACAGTGAATGATAAAGCAGTCATGGACAGTGTGTTGGCTTTTGATGCAGGCTTGTACTGTCACCAGCACAACAGCTGGAATTAAGACAGCCGAGTTAAGACAATTTCACAATGCTGAACTACCTCTTAGCCCTAGCAGTGGCATGTTATACAGAAACATGCTTCACAGAAGCAATGTGTCTCTTGTTTCTTTTTTTTCTTTTGTTCTTTGAACAGAGGTACACTTAGCCTTGTGGAGGACCCAGGTGGTGTCACTGTTGTGTTTCACATGCTCTTTGTTCTGTTCGGTTATGCCCACCCGCCCCCATATTGGGTTACACAGTATTGGATTCCTGTAGTTTCTTTGCCAAGGGAGTTCCTTCTTGATGACAGATCTACAGACCAGTTTCTGTGCGTTCCTTTAACTGCGGTTGTTTTTTTTTTATATAACTAGACCTTGTGGGAATTAATCCTTTCCGATAGACCAGAACAACAATATCTCAATAATTGTGTACAGTGCCTTTTACAGGATTTCAATTAGGTGGGGTCAGGGGAAAAAAAAAAAAAAAACTCATCTAGCAATGGTACACTTAATGAATCTTACCAGCTATAATTAAGTTCTCAACACTTTACATATTAAATGGCTTGTATATTGAATAGACTTGGTTTAAAACAAAATTATTTCCTTTTTAATGCAGGGAAATCTGATCTCACTCTTGTGGCTGTATAAAAGCCTTTGTGAAATATCAAAGCACTGCTGTCTGCTTGGTCAAGCCTAAGGCTGCGACGAGGCTGTCTTTTATTTATTTATTTATTTATTTATTTATTTATTTTTACCATCGATGCCCTTAAAAAGATGTCACCAAAACTAACAGAAGTAATACATTTAGAGCTACTGATAATATACTGAATAGGTACTAAATTATAGATAACTATTACTTTATATCAATTAGACAGTAGCATAACTTCTCTAAAAAAAATATGTTGCCTTATTTTCGTCTTGATTTGGTGCCAAGTGGTGATAAAAGCACAAAAACAATCCATTGAATGATCAAACAAGTAAATCCAAGTATCGAATGGTTCGTCTTCGACAACAACAACATAACTTATTTACAAAAAACAGTCCTGCATTTTCAGTGTCCATTTCATGTATCTTGTTTTTGTTGAGAAACAGGATAGCATCCATATTCTTTGCTTTTAAAGAGGAACGCAGCTTGTTTACAATCAGCCTCTCATTGGAGATTAACACTGCTGGGATGCTTAAGATGCCTCTGGCCAAGCGGGCTACTTTTGGAAAGATTTTTGTCGCTGATCCACCATAAGTTTATGTATTGTGATATGAAATTAACTTAATGTTTTTTTGAAATATATGTACATTCGCATAGTCAAAACTCAAGCAGGCGGAAGGAACTATTTTCAAAAGTACCACAATAAAAAGCAATGCACCTGCTTGACCTTCGACAGTGATCAAACAATGCGATGAATCAATGCATCACCCCAGCCTTAGTTAAGCTTGGCGTTGTTGGTTTTGAGGGACAGATTGGCTGCCCTTGGACTGTGGTGCCTCTTCAAGTGCCATTCTAAATCACAATTCCAGAGCATGCTCCCATGCGAAATGGGCTAGGTTTAAGTTTGTTTTTTTACTCAAATGAAAATAAAATGTTACTGTTACAAAACAAAGGAGCTTTATAAGCCTTGAAATTTAACATTCTTGAAAAAACACAGGATGTTAAAAATATACCAAGAACTGTACACCGAGAATTGTAATGGTTGCTATCGCTGTAGGCAAGTTTTCTAATTATGATTTTCAAAATCCATTTGCAGTTTTGTAGAAAATGTCAGTGTTTTTGAGGTTAATTAAATGTTCACATTGTTTTTGTTTGGTAATATAAATGTTTGATGTTTTAAGTTTAGTGCTCGGGGAGGATGGGTTTGATGAATCTGGTTAAGTACAGATGCTTTACTAGTTTCCCAAGAACCAATGAACACAATCCTGAACTGAACAATTATCCTTGCTTTTAGCTTGGAGCCTTGCCTTACAACTGATACACAACCACTGAAGACAGTAGCCACTGTCAAATATTTAGTATTGTGGTGTATTAACTAAATAGAAATGCTCTGTAATGAATATTTAAGACAAATAAACTTAGCAGTCGTGCAGCTCTTCTATTCCCTCCCTTGCATTTATATAAGTAACAAAAAAAAAAAAAAAATTGCTGTCTTGGCCATCTTTGTTACTGGCATCCAGCCAAGTACAGGATCAATTCTGAAACTCTGCTCTGCATGAGAGAATTTCGGAGGGGCTTGTGGCCAGACTGTCTGGTGAACGCCGTGGTGTCTCCTAAACACTGCTTGCTGTCTAAGGTCGTCTGGTTAGATCTCCCCAACGTTGGATTTAATTCGCTAACTCATTTGCCTGTTGAGTTTGGTATGATTGTGTGGATGCATTACATTTGTAAAAGTGTTCATGTTGTTTTCTTCATTTCTGGGTGATGTTTAGAGAGCAGGCACCTGTATTGGGGAGTTCCAATATCATCAAGGGCATGCACACCTTTCATGATTTAATTTGGCATGGGAATAATGAAAATGTATTTTCACAGAAAAACCCTGCCTCTATAAGACAATGCATGGTAATAGACATACAAAATGTAGAGAGTATTTGGTCCAGTAATAGA
This sequence comes from Polyodon spathula, assembly GCF_017654505.1. NCBI lineage: Eukaryota > Metazoa > Chordata > Actinopteri > Acipenseriformes > Polyodontidae > Polyodon > Polyodon spathula. The sequence continues at coordinate 12,829,118 of NC_054559.1, forward strand.
CCCATGATTTACTAATTGCCCACTGATTAATACCACACAACTGTTTTTCAATATGTACAATAGCCTTCAAAAGTTCATTCACACTGGTTTTGTTGCTGTGAAGGAATTTACAGAATGCCTTAAAAGCTCTTGGTTCTCTCCTCTTTCCCATTTCCCTGCTCCCGTCCCTCAGGTGATGCTGGAGCAGATGCAGGGCCTGGTGCACCTGGAGCTGTCTGGCTGCAATGACTTCACAGAGGCGGGGCTGTGGTCCAGCCTGAACGCGCGGCTCACCTCCCTGAGCGTTAGCGATTGCATCAATGTGGCGGATGATGCCATCGCTGCCATCTCCCAGCTCCTGCCCAACCTGTCCGAGCTGAGCCTGCAGGCCTACCACGTGACTGACACAGCCATGGCCTACTTCACTGCCAAGCAGGGCTACACCACCCACACGCTGCGCCTGCACTCCTGTTGGGAGATCACCAACCACGGCGTGGTCAACATGGTGCACAGCCTGCCCAACCTCACCGCCCTCAGCCTGTCAGGCTGCTCCAAGATCACCGATGACGGCGTGGAGCTGGTGGCGGAGAACCTTCGCAAGCTGCGCAGCCTAGACCTGTCCTGGTGCCCCCGCGTCACAGACATGGCGCTGGAGTACATCGCCTGTGACCTACACAAGCTTGAGGAGCTCATACTGGACAGGTAGGGATGTTTGCCCATCGGTTAATACATGGCAGCTCTCTTAGGACAGCTATCCTCCAAGAGCCATACTGAAAAACCAGGTAGTTTTTATAAAGCCATACAAAAAAAATATATATACTTTACTAAAAAACTGACTAAATAGTAGCATCTACCCTAAGAAACCACTTCAGTCAATGTCAATATGCTGCATTTTCACTGTACAGTAGTCTCTGCGTATAGGAACACCTCCTAAGCAAACACTTCGGCTTAGGGAACAACGTTGTGGTGAAACGGAATTTCCCCATTGTAAATGCTCCGCCTAAAGGAACAGGAACTTTGCTAAAAAGAACACCTTTCTGGCACAGGTAGCGATTCATTGTCATGAGTAATACATACATTTGTAATTATTGATTCATATTGTGATTGGCCTTGGCATATTGTTTCAAGTGGTCAACTCTGTCTAAGAGAACACTTCGGCTAAAAGATCTCTTTGCTTTCTTACTGAGGGGTGTTCTCTTCACCAGAGACTACTGTACTTGCTTTTTTTTTTTTTTTACCAAAGAAAGAGCCATGTTGTGGAACACAGTGAGTCTGTTAAATGCCTTCACCTGCAGTCCTATGCTGTGCCCTTGCCCTCACCTCTGCTCTTGCCCGCCCCAGGTGTGTTCGGATCACAGATACAGGTCTCGGGTACCTCTCCACCATGTCATCCCTCCGCAGCCTCTACCTGAGGTGGTGCTGCCAGGTATGTCAATATGCCTTTTCAGGAGACTTCACGCAGACAGGTTTAGTATGAGTTACTTTTTGGAAATCATCTCCCTTGAAGATATTATGGTGTGCCTTTGCATATCACCCACGTGGGGGACAATTATTGCGTAACAGGGAAAAGCAAAATCTGAATTTCATATGCTTCGAAGGAACAAAATAAACTTGAATTTAATCACATTGGGGTAAAACTGGTTCATGTGTCAACAGTTTGCTTGGTAGAAACGATTGAATAAATGATTGAATGATTGAATAAAAATGGATAACACATGTTTTATTTTAAAGGTACAAGATTTCGGGTTACAACACCTCTTTGGGATGAGAAGTTTACGCCTCCTGTCTTTAGCAGGTACAGATTGTGCCTTTTTATTTATTTATTTATTTATAAAAGTATTCTGTCCAGTTCAAGGCCTGAAGATCAACAGCAACCTCAGTTCCTGTTGTCAACCACTTTGAACAAGTACTTGCAGCAATAGGATGTCATGATAGCATTTTCAGTCTTCTAATGCACAAACATTTTAAAGGGGATTTTCCTAAGGTAATTGTTTGCTGTTAAATTCACGTTTTTTTTTTTTTTCTTCTTAGGCTGTCCATTGCTGACCACTACCGGGCTGTCAGGTCTCATTCAGCTTCAGGACTTGGAAGAACTGGAACTGACCAACTGCCCAGGGGCCACTCCTGAGCTCTTCAAGTACTATTCGCAGCACCTGCCCCGGTGCATGGTCATCGAGTAGTGAGAGGATGCGGGCGATTGGCCAGAGCACCAAACCTTCTCCTCCAATCAAAACTGAGAGCTGACCAACTTATTTCATGCAGAACTTGGGAGAAAAACAAAAACGAGAAAGCAAGCAAGAACGAACGAAAGAGAAGGAACGGCTTGATGAAAGAGAAAAATAAATATTAAAACAAACAACAACAAATTCCACAAACTTAAAAAATGTTGCTTTGGTGTGACATCATTCAGTGTTTTTACAAAGGGGTGCTTGTACAGGTTCATCCGATCATCTTGTGTCTTTGTACTAGGCATCCAAACGGGAACTGGTGAATTGGAAGAGAGCGAGAGAGAGGGAAAGAGACGTGACTAGGCTTCTTTCAGAGTGTGCACGGCACTAAGCGTTGGCGTCTGGCTATCTTTGGTCTGTTCAGATCTTGAAGCCGGTTTCTCCATGTCTGTCTTTTAAAGAAAGAAAACAAAACAAAACAAAAAAAACAATGTACATTTTATGTCCGAACTGCACGCTTACCCACTTGTTGTCATGCTTTCTTATTGTTTTTTTTTTTTTTTTAATGATTTTTAACTAAGGAAATTTAAATTTGTGGCAAGCAGTCAAGAGTTTCCAACTTCTCCTGCTAAGGCAGAAATGACACCCTGTGTGATGTCAAATACATCCCCATTAGTAACATGCGAGTTCTCATACCTTATGTATTTTATTATCAGGAATGGCTCTGGTGTTGGGTTGGGGCATCTGAGGACTCAAAGGGTAGTAGATGGGTTCAAAGGGACAATATGCCCAGCTTGGCCTTTCTTTCAATTTATTTGTTATGAATTGAATTGTGTGAGGTTAAATGATTTTTGGGATACAAATTCCTAGCTTGAAGGAGATGGGGCTTTGCACCAAACCCCACCTGGTCTCTTCCGATTTGTAGCAAAGCAAATTGATTTGATGGTTTTGAGATGAGTGTTTCTGGCAAAAGCTGGCCACCGTTACCTCACACGCCATTAAGAGAGCATTTGCATTGGTTGTTAATAATGTTTTAGATCCCATTCAGATCCATAAACACCAGGTACACAAGCACCAGCTAGCTGCTGAGATCTACAGTAATAGCCATCTCTGTCAATGCTGCTTGGTAACCTAGTAACAGTCATCGCTTAGAAACCGCAATGCATTTGAGATCACAGAGTTCTAAAAATAATATTTTAGGATGTTGTGATTGTTGGCACGCATCTATTGTATGAAGTTTGTCATCAGGTGGCGCGAATGCACTCCTTTAAGCTTACCTTCACACACAGCCAGTTTAGATTGCTGTCTGTACTTATAAAAGTACAGCACATGCTATTACAGATTGCTTGAAATACAGTAATACTGTAATTTAAACATTTTAACGGAAATTCAAATTTATTGAAACAATTGCAAGAAATGCATATTTGGTAAGAATGTGTATAAAATCAACAGCAGAAGAAATGGCATTACTACCACACTGTAAATTAAGTGTCTTCTTCCCTCTTGGCCAATCAATGGCAGTACTGTGATGTTTGTTTTATAAATCTGTATTTCTTCTCTTATGTCTTTGTTTAATCCTGAATTGGAAGTCAGTGTTATGAGGGGCATTTGGTAAAGAAGTGTAGAGTTGCAGTGCCCTCTTGCTTCACTTTATCATTGAGGGTTGCAGACATATGATTTTTAATGTTGGCAGAGACACAATTTTGGTTTTCCTTCTTCCTCCACATCGGCCCCTACACTAACTCCATGCTGGGGCAGTGGTTGAGTTCCTAATTGTCCTTGAAAGTCCACACCCAGCCTTGTTTATCTTCCGAGATCTGAGCATGGCAGTAGGACTATAGGCGGGCGACTACACTACAAGAGCAATTTTTGTCATTAACTATGTGAATAAAGGAAAGAAGTGCTCACCTGTGGCCACAACAGTTAGTGACTGGGGGAGCCTGCGGTTGCTGTTGAGAAGTGTAGGAATATTGGGGGGGGGGGGGGGGGGGGTGGTGGTGGTGGTTTAACAGTGATCTTGTTTGCAGAGGAATAGAGAAATACAATAGGTTTTGGAGGGTTTATTTTAACACAGCTTAAAACAGCGTCATGATTCAGTGTGTAAACCTGCAACTGTTTCAGTTTTGTTTTTATTGTATTTACAACAATGTTGATTAGGGGTCGTTCAATTAATAACCCCTGGGAGATTAAACAGAGGGGTTAATTTAGATAAAACAGACCTTCTGCTATACAGTGAGAAGTGACGCCTGGATTGTATCTTACAGGGCCTTCCTCGCTGCATTTTTAAACAGCACTGTATCATCTAAGAACTCAGCAATGCATAACTAGGTAATTGGTGTATATAACACAAACTTCAGGTGGCTTTCAAAAAATATATTTTATTTGACTTTGGAAGGGATTTTAAATTACCTTATGTTTTCTAGACCAGATACTTTGGACCAGCGTTGTTAAATCCATGAAACAGCCTTACAGTAGTGCTGTTCAGAACTATTGAGTATCTTACAGAGAACAGCTGAACAAAAACATTAAATCCATCCACCTAACATCCCAAAGCCTACAGTGTAGTGAGTATTAAAAGGCCAGCCACAGTTATTTTTTTTTTACTGAGCTAATGTTACTGCAGCCTTTAAAAAGGTAGGAGCTGGGTTCAAATGGCCATAGCAAATAACTTGCATGCTTCAACTGTTCATTTCAGCACACAACATGCTTGGCTTCCAGAAAGCAGTGATATAGTTGTATGTAACTTTATGCCTGAGGTAAAACCTGTCTTGTTTGGCTCCTGCCCATAATGACTTTATATATAAACTAGCTGTTCTGTAATGGGCAGAGCAAATACGCAAAAGTTTAGCACCAAGCCATTGCCATTGTAGCCCCACTACCTTGCCATTCTTAACCATGATAAAAGGGAATACTGAAAGTAATTTATTTGTATGTTTATTTATGTGTCTTGTATATATTCATTTATTTATGTATTTATTTGTTGATTGATTTATTGATGACCATGTATAAACTAGGTCAATAATAATAATAATAATAATAATAATAATAATAATAATAATAATAATAATAATAATAATACAGCCCAGCTTTCACACTGTGACTTTTCCATTGGATAGTGACACTATCAACTACAAAGGGCTTGCTGAAGCACATAGCCAGTACTAGGCCATGTTTAAAACCTTCTGTGGAACTACATAACAGGTGATTCTCTAGGGAACCACTGTTATTAATACAGTGATGTCCCCCCGTCCCCGTCCCCCCGTCCCCCATGCAATGAGTTACTATTTATGGAAATCTGGACACAAACAATGGTACCAAATGAAAGCTGTTCAGCTTCAAATTAAAGTGAACTTTCTTAATAGATGAATTACATAGTCTGTTTACAGTTTTCTGTAATTTGGCCTTTTGTGCACTATTCATTTTCAGGAAGCTTAGATGACAGTCCAGTTTTGTTGCTTACGTTTTTGAAATATAGTTGTAGCTGTAGGAAATTAACCCTTCCCTACAGTCAAGCTGGTGGTTCTAATTCCCAGGTGCTTGGAATCCTGGAAGAGCCATGTAATCCTTATTGGAGACGTTCCAAAGGCTGGTTGCCCAAAAGTTCTAGATGAAGTACCACAGGCCTCTGCGATATTGAGTTCTTCTGACACAAGTGATTACTCTCCAATGAATTTTATAAACCAAGAATCAGAAGAACATGTAAAGGTTGGGATATACACTTTTCAGTTTTTCAGAGGCTACAGGTTAAGCGTTTTGATCGCTACAGTAGCAAATGGTACCATTTGACTGAATTCCTCCTTACTGTCATACTCCTGTGGTATGGAGTTTTACTTTTACAAAAACGAAAATAATGTAACTATGTACTGTAGTCTTAATTCTATGAAGATTTATATGATCGCAAATACAGGGACTTAAGTTACTATGAGCATGCTACTGTAGTGTTCTAAATAAAATGCCCTATTACTATCCAACATGAGAAGAGACAGTGGGAAAGTGGGAGAATCTATTTGAAATTTTTGTTCTTTTCATCAGGAGGGCACTTTATACATATGGCCACTCATCAACCATTGCAGCCCTAAACATTAATAGGAATCACGAAGCAGTTACTCTTCTGCACTCTGCCTGTGTTACATAGAAGCATTTGTTACTTTTCTTTTCAGGAGTGTTTTTTTTAATAAAAATGGTTTTGCTGTGGTTGATCAAGTGAAAAAAACACTTGTATAACTTTTTTTTTTGTTAATATTTATTACAGAAAGATAAAGTATATAAATATATCTATATAAAAATTGTAAAAATAATAATGGTATTAATAGGGGCATGCGTACTGGTTAAGAGTAATCCCTGTTGTGGAGTTCCTGCGTAGTTTATGGTTTCTGCCAATTTAAAACAAATTGATTGATTGTAATGAAAAGCACCTTTTACTAGCAGCTAATGCAAAAATGATTTCCTGCATGAAGAAAGCCATAACCCACTTGAATCTGTTCTGCACTTTGTGGGTATGGAATATATTTGGCATATACACTCAGAACCATATATTGGTTTGTTAGAGTATAGTGTATTAAATGGGTGTGTGGTTTGCATTGGAAAACAGCATCCTAGTGTATAAAAGTGCACCGCTTTTCTGAATCGTGAGATAATTATGTTTTTATCAGGTGTGGGGTAACCTGCAAAAGATGGCAGCATCTCTTACCCAAAAATATAATGTACTAGGAGTACTGCTGCCACTAACCCAATGATAGTTTTAATTTGACCCCACTATCCTTGTGGCAACTTTAAAAAAAGTACCAAATAACAAAACAAAACGATTGATATTGATAAAACTTAAAGTTTTTAAAGACAGTCCTAGTGTATGTTTTCAGATAAATCAGAACATTGTAATACCCAGCTATATTAGCAACCTGTATCCTCGTCATTAGGTGCCACCTATACTGCTGCTAGTTGTAATACAGCAGAGGAACAGCTGTAGTAACATAGAAATACTGTTAGTACCTTTTGGTAAGGGAGATAAATGCACAAACCATCACATTATCATTGCATCCCTTAAAACTTGTCAAAGTATTGTGTGTGTGTTTTTATAACGTATTTGCCTAAAGTTGGATGAAAAAGTAACGTAACTAAGTTAATACTACCACTTATTAGCAATCTGCTTGCAAATACTACAATAAAAAGGTTAGATGGCTGAAATCTTTAGACGTTTTTGCTTAGTAACCTTGTGGCTCCTGGTTCACCGGGCAGTTTTATTAACTCCTTCAGCAATGCATTCTGGTACTTGTAGTCCTGCATCTCAGTGAACTTTGGGACACATGGTCAAGGGGACCCTGTTTCTTGCAATGATGTTAAATAGTCACATTTTTAAAAATTTAATTGGAGAATTCAAGTAATAACTGCTACCCAAGCGCTAACGCTGTGGGTTCACAGTGAGTGAGACGCATGACAAAGAAACAGTGGGTAAGAAAGGCTGATGAAACCACATCAGTGTATCATGATTTGTTAATGTCTGTTGTAACCATGCCCAAAATAAGGTAGATGTAATGTGCTATTCAAACTTCTTTACTGGGGAAATGTTTTATGTTACACACTAGCATATGTTTCTGGTTTTGGAAGAGAGCTGTATCTGGTACGAATGCCTCTATAAACAACATTGCTTTTTTATGTAGCTTAGGAACAAAGGTATGTCTTGAAACCTCATGCTGATGCTATTATTATTATTATTATTATTATTATTATTATTATTATTTTATTTAGATGGGACAAAAGTCATGAGTTTTGATTTCCTTGTTTTAATTTCTCCTGTAAATAATGATGTTGTGATGTTTCTTTAATCTTATTTTTATTTTATTTGATCTCCTGGCTGCAGTGCCTTGTCAAACAAGCGTTGTCATTTCGAAATGGTTTTGGTTGCAGTCTGCACCATTTTAGTAAAAGTTGTACAAAAAAAAAGAAGCAATGGTCGTGTTTCTTTACCTTCTCTGTGTTCCCCTGTTCTTTCTTGTTTAATCATTTTAGTATTTTTAATTCAAAAGACAGAAAGCTGCTGCATTGAAGGCATGGCTATTTTTTGGAGAGGATTCAAATGATAAACATAAAAAACTACTAAGAAAAAAGTTAGGAAGGAACAGATAAAATGACAGCTCTGGATAGTATGAGTTTTATACTGTTAAAATAGTTGTGTTCTTCCCATGAACACAATAATATTTGCCAACAATGATTCCTCAGTGTGGTGGAAGTCACATAATCACATGATTCATTGGAGCCCTAGTTATTGGAAGGACTGCCTTCCAATTCGTGTTTCCCCAATGGGTTATGCAAATGAGAGGTAATAAAATTATGAAGCCTGGGTAATTACCCCTTGATGTGGTACTAAATGGGATCAAACCAGAGACCACCCAGACCAGACCCCTCTTCCAATAAGGCAGACCACATGTTACCCCATGGCACTTTTCATCCATTATAACTTGGACTCATAGACACAGTGCCTCCTTTACAAGTGTTCCAGATAGCGTCCACTATGTATCAAGGAAGGACCCTTTATACCAGCACCTCAGGGGTAATGCGCTGTAAGGCAGTCAGGGCAGGCTTCTGGTTTGTTCAAGGGATCATTTGGAACAGGGACAAGTCTCCAAGCTCTTAATAAACCCTTAGCCTAGTATTGCAGTTAATAATTACTTGTACTTACAGCACCACTCAACTGTCTGATGACAGAATGAGGGAAAATATAGACTTTCCCAGCATCATGAAGAGACAATTACTGTAAAGTGTCTGAGTTGACTTGTTCTGAATGGCAAGGCAAGTCTGCCAACAGTCACTGTCACACTTCACTTTCACTGTGAAGGAGTGTTCCTAGGGTTATACAACCATAACCGCAGCTTTCTCTGTTACGCAGCTTTTGGTTTACGCTTTATACCGAACCATTCATAAATAACAAAGAACTGGAGATTCTGAGCTATGGGTTCACAATAAAACTAAATGGTTATACATAGAACTGTTGAGGTTCCACAGTTCTGTTATTCATATTTGCTGCATCTGTTTAACCACAATCAGATGGTCCACAATTTATATCAAACACTTTTAAATCGACAGGCTAACAGGAGCCTGCAAGAAGTATTTATTTTTCTGGGTTTATACATCAGGATTACTGCCTCAGATTGTTGCTGGTTGGCCATTATATAGAATAGCCCTTTGATCCATCACTTTGACACTGTTCCTGTGATACATCTATCCTCTATGCACTCATAGATACTGAAGCACCTACCAATGGATCAACTTCCGTCAGCCCCTATGAAAGACTAACAGATCTGATGTCTTACCCATCCCAAGATGCAATGTTGATTGGCTTCATATGCCTAGAGTTAACAGCAGTGACTCCAGCCTGGTTTCAAAGTAATGCCAGCATGATATGTCTGAACAGACCATCATAACACTTATATATATCTTATAGAAAACAATAGGACAAAAATAATACAGCTCATAGAAATGTTTAATGTTTAAGGATATGAGGCTAAAGGTCATGTTAAGAACAAGAGTTGCAAAGCAAATCCTTTTCAAGGTATTTGTTCAATTCTGTGAGAATATGGCTCAGTGGGTTCCTCTCAGTTGCAAAGCGTGCAGGTTCTCCATATAAAACTTTTTTTTTTTTTTATAAAACAAAATAGCAGAAACAAAAATGTTTTGCTATTTGTATCAGCTGGCATTTCGTTACCAAGAACGGACTGGAAATTAGAACAAGCATTGCAAATATTTTAAAAAGCAGGTCATAATGGCCAAGGTCATAGCTGGGTTCGAATCCTTAGTGGAAACACGCTCTTGGCTGTGTTGAATAACATGAAGATGCATCTGGCTGCTCTAGAAGCTTGTTCTAACAGATGGTCCAGGAAAAAGGAGACCAGGGTTTGATCCTCAATTACTACTATTGCCAACCACTTCTGCAAAACCAGATAAGTATTGTTTTAAGGTTTTTTCTTACCCACTAAAATTTTAAAAAAGTATAAAACATTATTGGATGGTTTTTACAACTCGATCTCTATTAAAAGTGCAACAGAGTATTGGGTTTTCATGAATCAAACAAAGCAAATTGTTTTATCTCTTATTTTTTGTTAACATTTGTTGTGGTTTGGGAGTTTTGAGGCGTGTTTATTATTATGTGTTAATTTATTTTGTAAATGAAACACAGTATATGCATTGCAGCTTCTATATTTATACTTAAACATACAGATGCAAAATGATTAACTTTTACAAGATATGGCACAATAACTGCAGAACACATCTCCTTTCACATCTTGTGAAACAATCAGTTTCATTTTGAAATTTATGTAACGTGTGAACCACGTGATTCCTTTAGCCATTGCAGATAGCAAAATGATAACTGGGGCTTCGGTTGAGTTTTTAGTTAAAATACATTTAAAAAAAAAAATGTAGGCCTTAAGTTGTTTTTAGCTGTGTTTTAATTCATTACGTTGGCATTTACTTTGCAAACCACTGAAGTTCCAGACTTGCTAATTGGCCGTATGGAGCTTGAACGTGAAGACACCATAATTGTTGCACAGCTGGTTTTGTATGTCTACCCAATCTAGCACACTTGAAAGGCAAACAGTCAATCTCACAGCGCACGGCAAATTCTTAACGAAGCAACAGTTCACATATCTAGATGTGCCAGGCGTCCTTTCTCTCTGTCTTAAAGAACAGCATAACAAAGGTAAGCAAACAAAACATAGTTATTTAGTAGTATTAAAATAAAATAGGCCTACGAGGAAGTAAAAAACAAATGCTATTCAGCAAGACCCACAGGGTGCATCCTAACTAATAACACGATGTTTCTAATTAACATTTGGTCCGACCGTTCAATTCAGAGAAGCTTGGATGGAAGCGTCTGTAACAAGCTGCTTTCGGGGCATTGATACGCGTATTGTGTACTTGAATCTGAAACGTGAAATCGCGTAGCCGACCAGCATAACACCGTGTCCTTCCCCGGGTAGAACATGCCAGTGTGAAATGTTAGTTACACACATAATCTGACCTCAAACTGAATACCTGCCAAAAATGTACCCCTCAAAAAAAGCTTATATTTTGATTGATTGGTCCAAAACAAAACCCCTATTCAACAGCAACTGAAATGACTAAAACACGTTTATGTTGAGAACGAATCTTTAACACGGAAGATTATATATTTATTGCAAGTTGTTAATTAATTACACAATTAAAATAGTGTAATCTCTCTCCTTCTCTGGGGTTTCAAATCCTGTATAAAAAACATCACTAATGTCCATTTGTTTTTAACTTTATTTATTGTTATTATTATTATTATTTATTATTATTATTATTATTATTATTATTATTAGTTAGTGTTGTTTTGGCAATTGTTTGATTTAACAGCACTACAGTGCCATCTGGTGGCCAAAGCTAGCTATTGTTACAATGAATCTTTCAAACATGGTTTTATGGAATGCTGCATTTGGTGCATCTTGCTTCCTTGTGGACATTAAAAGTATATATATATATTTTAAATTGGATTCACGAGTTGCTTTAGGGGGGTGGATGGGAGACCGTGGATGGGGTATTCTTGGTTTTTGATGTGTAACAAATTAATTTATGTACTGTTAATAATAATTTACCCTGTTATTGTTGTAATTAGTTTTAATATTCAAATTTCTAAAAAGAGGCAATCTGAGTTTTACAAAGGACTGTTTCCCAAATTACGTATATCCTATGTCACATATAATATGCTTCAAATATTTCAAAGCTTACTGTTTTTTTTTTTTTTTGCTTCAGTTATTAGTTGTCCAGTCTTGTAAATCAACCCTATTTTTCAGATCAGATGTATTATACACATTGATCAATTGAGATTTTTCTTTTTTTCTTTAGCAAAGATCCTTCTCTTACAGTCTCGGTTGAACAAAGAACAAATCACACAGTCATTTGACTTTTAACTTTTAATACAATCCATAAACATTTACATTAAAACTTTGCAGCCCATTTCATTACAGAGCAGCAGAACAAGAGGCTGGGATATTAATGAGTATAACAGTGACAGTAAAACTGGCAACCCCCCTAGCCTTATTAACCAAAAGCACCATGAACTTAGTGACTGATTTGAAAATAATTTCTTTACTTATCTTAGGTGTGCTTTATTATTCTCTCCTGTTAATCCACGATTTCTCAGTTTGATTTTAATAATTTTGACACAAGATGATGTAAGAAAATAAAAATATTTCACTTTGTGGAAGCTTCAACAACTGCATATTGCTGCTGAAATGTTACATACCAGTACTAGTAACTATAGATTCTTCAGCACAGTTGGGAGTTTACTAAAAATTTTAAGAAGTTTGGTTTATTCAAATGTCTGAAAGATGGTTCCCATTTGTATCCATGAAAAGTACCTGGAATAATTTTAGTTTTTTTTTTTTTTTTTCTTTAATAGCTTTTCAATAGTTTTAGTAACATTTACACCAGTATTACTGTTTGGTATTGCAGCACAAATGGGGTTTCTATATGTAACTGGGACGTGATAGTCCTGGTGGTAGAGTGGACTTTGAAAGAGCGCCAGTATATTGCTCCAGTATATTGCTCAGAAAATCTGCTGCATTCTCATAGTGCTAGCGGTTGGATCCCTGAATACGGAGACTATTGAAGGCATCTTTCACAAGAAAAGGAAGGCTGACATTTCCAGAACAAGGTTGCATTATAATTACTGTGGTGGTTTGAACCACTCCAGCTTTTAGTTTTGGCAGTAGCTCAAGAAAGCTTAGGCATGGCTTGGGTCTTTGCAAAACCTGAAATGGTTCAAACACAATGCAATGAGATTTTAAATTTTTTTTATGCTGCATTAGCTGCACTAGATTTAATATCAGGGTCTGTGCTAGAACTGTTGCAGTTTACTGTACTACTTTAATTATTAAGTACTGGCTTTAAAACACTGGAACTTTACCAGTATTACACTCAAGCTTACTTGTATGTGTGGAGCAAGCACTGTTCAGGTAACCGAGGCAACCTGCTTTTTAAAAAGGCAACTGGTGGGTTGCATAGCTGTGCAGAGAACAAGCAGTTGAGCTAAGAGTATATACAGAGTATGATGTGTTTAATCACAAATAAACTGTCATATTAAACAAAAAACAAACGAAAAACCACTGTTACTACAGTACAAAACATTCAGAATCATTAAAAAATTAATATGCACAAGAGTTGGGAGATTAAAACTGCAGGCTCCACTTTAATCTCCAGTGCAAGTCTGTTAACGAAATGCAACGTAACTGCACTGGAGATTAAAGTGGAGTCCTGTTCCCGGTTAAAGGGATTCATTGATTCCAGAAGAGAAAACAAACACTTTGTAAAGGGGGGTCAGGCAGAAGTTTTTGACCCATTTAACAGCATTTACAAAGGCAGTACACTTGCCATGCAATACTGTCAGTGGCATTGGAATAAACTGGTCTCCTGCAGAAAAGTTTCGGTTACAGTGAGTGCCACTAGATGGCACTGCTGTTTAGGAGCTGTCCATTATAAAGTTAGTGAATCTCTTTTGAGCCCCCTTCTCCAAGTCCAACTAGAACTTGAATATTTTAATGTCATTACTGCCAAACAAACATGATCTATAAGGAGAATCATGATAGATGATTTTGTAAGCAGGGCTTGTTAAGTCAGTAATTTGCCTTTTTTTTTTTTTTTTTTTTTTTTTTTTTTTTTTTTTTAATGTTCTAGCAATTGGAGAATTTAGCATTTGGCTTTATGGCCAACAGGCTTCTTTTGACAATTGTAACATGAAATCGGGATGCTGTTTGGCAATACTAACACCTTTCAAAAATCTTAATGAGGCAAAAAAACGATAAAAGTAAGGGCAAAAATTCAAAGCGTCTAAGGTGGGCTACGAACACACTTGATCAATGCATGTTTCTCTTTCATTCTCAAAGTCCTTGCCGAGCACTGTTAGCTGTGCCTGTGGCTTCATTAGGGGGTTCTATGCCCAAGTCTGCCTTCAAGCACTTTCAAATGGTTACACAAGGTCCCCACTGAAGATTCGATTGACTGACTAGGAGATTGGCATTTACAAAGTACAGATGGGCTTAAGGCAGCTCAAAGCTCTAACAGGGGGGATGTTTGTATTTGCCCCTATTTTTTATTTTTATTTCGCCATGTACAGCTGTCAAATGACCCAACATCAACCAGGTCCGCTTTCTGTGGTCAAGGCCCACCCCAGAGTATCCATGGCAACGTGCCACTTCATCACCCCAAACCGAAAAAAAAAAACAACAAAAAAACTGCTTGTCCAATACCGTACCATTTCTTGGTAACACTATGTTCTCTTTTTTTTTATTGTGGTACACTGCAGGAGGAGGGGATAAAGAAATGGGGGGGCAGGCCAGCCAAAACCATTATCTGATGACTTTGTTTTGGTTTCCCTCCCTCCTTTTAAAGGTTGCTCTCCGACTCCTTTCTCACCACCGTGCCATTCACTGAAGCCAGAGGCAATGTTGAAAGTCCAAGGCCGTTCAAGTTGCTTTCGTTTAACCTCTGAACCCGGTAGGTCTCATAATGGATGTTGTGTGTGACATCTTTCAAATCCTGCAGGTGTGACCTGGGGTGAAGAGAAATGGATTATCCAAAGAGTTTCCCACCCATTGCAGTGTGTCAGCCCTGGGTACATGGTTTAGGGTGATCTCGTTGCTAGAGTCTCATATAACTCAGAGATGTGGAAGATTGTTATTAATACCTAGCAAAGAAATGGATGTGCAGCTTTTGACATTTAAGGCAGCAGGTGAGGTCAGAACATCAATACCCTATGTTGGGATTCAGAAAAACTCACCCTTCAATATAATATAGTCTTCTTTTGACTAGGACATAATTACAGCCCCTTGCTTTCTGTCTTAGACAGCCACTATGCTTGTTACCCCTTTGTAAAAGACATTTACACTTGACTATACAATAAGACAACAGCTTTGGTGAGATCTCTTTATCAGTGTCTTGTTATTTTAATAAAGGTTTAACTGACTGTTTTGAATGTTGAATTCACATTTATTATTAAATTGTTCTCTGTAGTAGACCTTCAGTCCCACAGGAGAGTATTTTGTAACATTCTGTAACCTGTTTATTGTGTAACATTTCCCTATAGCACCACCTAGTGGCCACTGTTTATCCTACATACACCTAGTTTTATACATTAAAAAGATTGCTTTTCCTTTTCCAATCCAAGGATACCCTTGCCTTACTCAGGTGTGTAATTCACAGTAGAAGCTCAAGCTGCTGTGCAATGCTTATTTCCATTCTTCAAGTAAGATTGATTTAAATAAATTAATAAGTTCCTTACCTGATGAGCAGATCTCTCAGGTTGGCAAACTCGCAGTGTGCAACATTTTCAACTGCAAAAGAAGCATAATGTTGAGACAATGAATTACTATACTGAACAATGGCAAGAACTAATAACCATGTATTATTGTACCGCAAATCGTTCACAGAGAGCTTCTTTATTAATCACTTTTGACAGCGTGTACACTCAGCTGGCGTCTTTTAAACTTTATCCACGAAGGATAAAAGCAAAACCCAGTCTGTTGGCAGGACATTTTTTCTACAAGCCCACATCAAGTGCTGGGAATGGACTTTCTGTTATGGGTAATATAACATTTTCAGAACATTCATTTCTGGCTTTTGAATTCCCCAGACCCTTGGTTGACATTGCCAGCCCTGTTTGATGTTTGTTTACAGCACTTAATGTGCAGACTGACGATATAATGCAAAACTTGTCATGCCAATTTACTTTTCTTGAAAACCCCAATCTTCAATGGAAACAGATCTTGGGTTTTTAAGATTTTTTTAATGACTATACAAAACCATTAGCTGGCAATATTTCACAATACTGTTCAAGACTACTGTATACCAAATTACTACAGTGAGTTTCAGATACTGCATTCTTGACCAGCTCACCAATCTAACACTTTCAATTTAAAAACAATCTGGAGACCGTTTTTGTTTGTTTTTTAGGACCAGTGCTGCATTAAGTAGCTACCGTGGACCCTTTTAAAAGTGTTTGAGAGACTTACTGGTAGAGTATAAAAAGCCACTACGTTTTGCTTACTTTCCCCAGAGAAGAGTAATCTGTACTGTAGCCGAGTGCTGTATCAGTAAGGCCGAGTATCTGTGGGTTGCAGCAGCTTAGTGTTTAGGGTGCTGGGCTGCAGTGTAAGGTTGAGAGATCGGGCAGTAGACCTGATGGTAAGTTATGGGTGAGTAGCTTTCTAGTTCAAGTGATGGACTCCAATACTGTGAAGTTTTTGAAGTAGCTCAGTGGTTGGCAGTGGCAGTAGTGTGCCTTTTAGAATGTGGAGTCACTAGAGACTGGATTCTGAATGTATCCTTAGGCTTCTACACATGGGCTTAGTTGTTAGAAGTTTGTCACCTTTATGGTCACTTCTTCATCCCCTGATCAGTCTAATTTTGCCACCCTTCAGGACTGTGTCAACCCAACAGAATTTCCTAAGGATCAGATCCATAACCCTGAAGACTGCAAGCAAACCAGCACATCTTAGAATTAGTACACTTGCCACACTAACTATAGTTTGCTCTTCATACTAATTCTGTGTGAAAGCTTGCCTGTTCTCCTCCTGATCCTGCTGTTTGGTACACCAAAGTGGGACCTGTTGGCACACAGTGGTCCAGCATCCTTTCTTTAACAGGCTCTTCTGTAGTGTTTCATGTGCAACTCAAACTACTACAGAAATAACTCCTTGTTCTAAAAGCATGTCTTTTGCCCAGATTTAAAATGAATGCTACTTTTGCAGTGCACGCCACAGCGCAAGACTCCAGATGGTAACTTCGAGCATCAGTAAATCGGCAGTATTTTGTATCAGTTTCACATTAAAACTTTGCACAGACACATTTTGCATTTGGAGTTGGCAATTCAATACAGTATAAAGACTGTGTTAAGTAATTTCACATATTAATGGAAATGTAACAGTGATAGTGGCGATTTGATATGTGTATGTGCATAGAAAAATGGTTGTATTACTCTATCACTGTGCAGCCTAGCCTGAATCTGGATCCAGCTGGAAGAGCAGGAGATGAACTCGCTCTGCTAACATCACAAGGGGACAGGCTTTGGGTTTAATCCTTCATCTGCTTTGGATCTCCGCTGCTAGACGCCCCCGAACAACTGGGTCCCATTAACCTGCAGAGCTGTGGTGTTTATATCCGCTGCGCAACACTAAAGGGACGGCAGCGCCAGGGATCCTCAAACTCCTGCCTTAAAAGAGCTGATTGACTGTGGTTGGTTTGGATTTAACCATACGAGCGACCCCGAACCATTCATCAACAACTTGTTTCTCATCACCTTTTGGAAAGAACACCGTACAGAGATTTACTGGTGCACTGGGCTATGTCCACACGTCGACAGGGGAAAAGAAAAAGCCTAATGCAAGATGGAACAAATAAAAGCCCTCTACTGTACAGTGAAACACCACTGAGCCCTTTATGTAGCAGCTGCTGAAGTGTGACAAACTAACCAGCAACTTGTGTGTGTGCGCATCCACGATTTAATATGGCTAATTCCAAATCCATTTTACAGAGACACTCTCACTCTGAGACACTGCATTGTATTGATTACGCCTTTTGGTTCGCTTTCCAACTTGGGTGCAAGCTTAAATTCCTCCTCTATCTGTCTCTTGTTTTGCGTGCTCTGTGTGGTTGCACGTGATCCAGTAACAATGTTGAGTCCTGAATCCCCCTCTCTCTGCCGTAGGTGGCTACACACTGAACTACATTTGTCCCTTGCCAAAATAAACACAACCATGCATTTCTTGATATGTGAAGGGATCATCAGCAAGTGCTGAGTTTTAGAGTGGACAACCCAGGGACCGTGGTTAAAGTGCATCCCCTTTCATTGAACACACACAGAAGTATACTTGGCAGTGAAGAGTGATGTAGTGGAATCAGGAGATCCTATGTCAGGTTTGGTAAAGCTGCAGGCTGGAGTTTGAGACTAGTTCTTTAACTCTTACCTTCAATGACTCCCCAGTTGGTTTTTCTGCCTAGGACATTTTTTCCATTCACTTGGTGCTCTTTGTCTGTGCCCACCACTGCAAAGGGGATCTTTTCCTGGGGAGGAGAACCAGGATGCCTTTATTACCATAGCCTTCCATTCACAAATTCATTATTTCTATTCTGTTTTTCATAATCAAGTTTTTTGACTTGGAGATTAAGTGGCTATTGCTGTTTTATGATTTTTGGCGACTTATCTGTTGCTAATCTCACGTTTTATGCTTTTGAATACACAATGGAATCTCTTTCATCCATAACTATTAAACACTTAATAACCCTAAATTTAGAAATACAAAAAAATAATATTGATAAATAAACGTGAACCCAAACTCGTTTTCAATATTAAAGACATTGAAAAACAAACACTCGTCACAGAATTTATTTGGTTTCTGCTAGTTTTTCTTTATCTAATCTTTGCGATGGTGTCCAACAGACCAAACCTCTTCACACGCATTTTGACGAACTGTATTGTAAATGCTTACCCGGATTTTGTCGTTTAATATTCTGTCTTCTGCATCCTCATCGTACTCCTTCTGTGGGTATACTTTAATTCCATTGGTCCACAGGTCCTGTCGAATCTGCGAGGGGAGGGAAAGGGAAGTCATTTAGTTCACGAGGAAAGAAAGCCAAAGTCTTAAGCCCCGATTACCAATTTCCACTTTCTTCACCATCCACACGTGTGTGTATAAATAAACTTTTTGTATGTGTGAGTGATTTGTTTGGAATTCGTGCTGTTGCTGTTGCAGCAGTTTTAATGAGTAGAACACGTTCAGCGGGGGTGGGAGGGCGGGGTAGTCTTTTTTTTTTTTTTTTTAAACGAAAAAAACATCTGTTTTGGCTAGCTTAATCACTACTTTCCATAGAAATAGGAAAAGGATGTACACATGGTGTGTTAAGGTCTATCCAGGACCAACATTTCTTTTCTAGCCTGCTTGTGTGTTTGTTTTTGTTGGTGTAATTCGTGTTTTTCTTCTGATGGTGGGGGGTGGGGGGGTGGGGGCACATAAAAGCTTTCTTGTAAATGTGCCAACACATAGGGGAGGCCAACAAAACAGCAGTGTAGCAAAATTGGATCCCACTTAAGGAAGGACATGTAGGGTTGTGTGTTTTACTTCTGAGCCCAGCTGAGTAACTCGCAAAGGAGCCAGAAATTGTAAATTATAATTAGCCGGTCATGATAATCACTTCTTGTGAGAGTTTAGGGGGTGTTTTGACTGGTAACTCAAGGAGGGTCACATGGACTCCTTTCACAAAAACATATCCCCTTGATGTTCATTTTCTAGGTTATTTAACATGTGGAATTTGGAAATTGTGGTGGCTGGAAAGCAGCTTTAATGGGAAGGATTATTCCTGTGAGGAAGAGGTCACAGTGGGGTCTTTCCCAAGGCACGGAGAAGCAGGAATAGGTCAGCTTGACCACCCCCTCCCCCACCCCCCTTAGGGCTCATCTGTGTGTCCATCACATCTCCCCCCTGACTACCTGAAGAGAGAAATACAAGGTGACTGAAGGCATCTCAATAGAGATCAAAAGGCCAATCGAGTTAATACCTAGGCGACTCTGGTCCTGGACGGCCATTGTAGTGCAAGTTTTTAATGGGTATAATTTAATGATTAGGTACTTGAGGTGGTGGTCTGAGGTTTAATTGGTTCAATTTAATAATTAAGCACACAGGTTGGAACAAAAACCTGGACTAGCAGGGCCAAGGCTGCCTTGTCCTAATTGGTATTTGAAGACCTCTAGGCACTGTTGCTCTAATAAAATGCTGTGTGTGCAGATCCTTGTCTGTGTTGCAGATCTTTGTCTGTGTTGCATACCCGCTCTTTGAACCGCTGTCTCTCATCCAGGGTGAGGGTGTCCGATTTGGCGATCACTGGGACGACGCTCACTACTTTGCCCAATCGCTTCATAAACTCCAGGTCCAGGGGGCGTAAACTAGTGCAGAAAAACGTTTGTTAATCGCTGTACAACAAGAAGCAGCAACAAGCAAGCAAAGATGTAATTAAAGGGTATGGTCTTTTACCCTTTGGGAGTGACTTTTGTAGTGTATTTGTGTGCAGGATTATATAATTTATAGGAATATATGAAGATGCATATAATGTATAATCCACCATTCTAGTGTCACTCGTTCTACAAAACCTATATAAGTAGTTGTTGTATTTTCCATACAAGTAGTTAACTCATTCTTAATATTTCTATATTTATTTCTATGCCTGCTGCCTGCCCTATAGTCCTGTCCACCATTCTTGACGCCCGCCTCCATCTCAGAACCATTTATTGATTTGAAATATTACAGCTCAGGTCAGAGGAGCTGGAGGCCTGAGTAAGTGTACTAAATCTCACAAGCCGAGTTTAAAAACAAGTTGCTTCTGTTTTTGTCTAGTGGCTGGAATCCATAACTGCTAAAAACATTGTGCAGTTTTACCATTTGCAACTCACAAAAGCTGCTACAGCACTCTTACAGTCCAGTTATCTAACCAATATTTGTGGTTTTGCTGGGGCTCGATATATTTTTACAGGTACTTGATTCCCAATACTTGTTGGAGGATACTGTATTTAACTGTGTTCCAGTAATTTGTGGGGGTAATACAGGAATTTGATTAGCCTTATTGTGGGTATCTTATTGCTCAATTACTTAAGTTTAAAAATAATAATAATAATGACTACCTTCACTTATCTTTAAATCTCCCTGATCTCCTTGTCAGTGACATGGGTGCCTTTTATTAATGTTTGTTTCACAGAAGGTCTTTGACCTTAAAATTTGAAGGATAAATCCAGCTTTAAGCAGTTTCCCTTCAGTGAATCCTGAAGGCAAGTGTGCAGAGAGGGAGCACAGGATCAGAGGGCCCAGGGACTGCACAAGGCTTGTGACGTGATCCGATCCTATCCAGGGTGGGGTGGGGGGGGCTGGGACACACTCCCACTGTAGGTTTCCCAGACTTTGCATACCCTACATAAATTCACCATGGAAACTATCAAAAACAATGGCCTCACTCACACATGAAATTTTAGACTAAAAAACTCAATTTGAGCTACAGATTCAAAAGTGAATGTCTTCATAAATCTCTAATTTTATCTAGATCCCTCTGCTCAGGAATCGTTTCTTAGACTCAGAACTTGTTTAGTCTTTCTGTGTGATTTATATCAAGGCTTAAAGTTCAAATGCTGCTTTGAAACATCAGACACACAGAGTACGTGTGTATTCAACCAGTGAAAGCTCTTCAAAAATTCCAGAATCTCATACAAGAGATTCAACCAGGAATGGATCATTACTTGTCTTGAAAAGACATGTTTTTTGCTTTATCTAGTGTTGAGACTGCTTGACCTCCTCTATGGTACTGACAATGGGAAGGGTCTTACTTTATTTCTGACTGACAGTCTAAAATGTACCCCTGACTGTCGAGTTGAGAAGTTAATTTGACTTCCCACCCCAACGTCATCCAGTAATTTGAATAGGTTTAGAAAAGGTTTCACATATTGATAAGCTTCACAGTCTTTTCCTTGAGTCTTTGTGAGGGACACTTGTTTGTGTAGTCTTGATACATGAGAGAAGTGAGAAGGTCAACATTGCACTCTGGCTCAATTTTGTATTGTGTACTCTAATTGCATTGACTGCAGGTGTCTAATAGACTGAGTAACTGTCTGAAAAGAGTGCTCCCTTCAGGGCATGGTTGACGCTCATGTGTCATACCACTCTGCAGTGCCCTATGCTAATCAAATAAAACAAAATATGCAAACACTTTTTACTACAGCCTGGGCTGACTACAGTATATCAGGCTTCTGTATGTAATTGTTTTGATTGCATGCTGTTTTACTGTGACAAACCTGTTGACGTTTGCAACATTAGAAACTTTTTTTTTTTAAAGTGTTTAATACCTACCAATGGCCAGTGGGGGGTACAAAGTAGACGCAGCAGTGGACTCTGGTGTCTGGGATTTTGCGTTTCCTGTTAATGTTGATTTCCTCCTTCAGATATTTCTCGTACTGCTCGTTGATGTATTTCATAATTGGCTCCCAGCTGCAATTCAAAAGAAAAGGTCTCTCTCTCTCTCTCCCTCTCCTTAGGAACTGACAGATTTGATTATGCTGCCAGCCAGTTCTTGCATGACCAAGCTATGCAGTTTACTGTACATTTCGATCCAAACAACTGCCATACTACCACTTGATTACCCAAAAGCCAATAAGTTCAAAGCACACAATAAGGGTCTAGAACGTTGCATGCAAGTCTGAGCGACTTGTACCCAAAGTGCAGCAGGAGAATCATTGTGAGTCTGGGACTTGACCATGCCTGCTGACTTTTATTTTTTTTTCATACAGCAAGTGATTTAACAGCATAATGTTTGTGTCTCTGTTCTTGTACAGCACAGCAAGTTCAGGGTGTAGCATTTTCCTTTTGAGAGTTTAACTGTCCATCTCGACTTACGTAAAATCTAACAGTTGCCACTTCATGAAACCCCTTTTTAGGTCTTCTCCTTTTGAGCTTGCATGGTGTGAGGTTTTAACCAGCAGCAATGCAGTTACCAAGGTTAAAAGCCTTACCAGTTCAGATTGTTTATCTGGTCTCCGAACCCTGGCGTGTCGATCACGGTCAGCTTCATTTTGACTCCTTTCTCTTCAATAACTGAAATGCAAAGCACACCTGTCATATTACACTTAGAACAGACAACGTATGTACCGGTCCAAGTCCACTGTGGTACTGTTTGTAATGTAAGAACTTGTTTTGGGTCAGTTCAAAGTATATCTATGAGGGTCATAAAGCTGAATCTACCCTTGAGCTGTTAAAAAGGCCACTAGAGGGCAGCCATGTTAAGCAAGCTACCTTTAGCCATTTGGCTATTTCTCTATTTTGATGTTCAAGCATTTTATCTGGGGACGGTGGACATAACTCGACTGAGTGTTGACAGCCTTCTAAACACAATATTAAGTAACTTCATACACTGCCCTTCAATTGTACTTTTCTACTCGCATGGTGCTCGGAAGGTTAAGGCTCTTCTCTCCTAGGCTGAAAGAGGAAGCCTCACACTTGATTCATGCTTAGTTACTTCCATATTTGGTAGCCATGTATTTGACTATAACACATTTCTTTCCGGTTGTACATTTCATTTTTTACTTTATTTTTTAAACCGTACTTTAGATGGGCTTTCAACTTTATTCTGCCAACCGTTACACTGTGCAGGTGTTGAAAAAGTACAATTCAAGACGATTCAGGCACTCTGCTTTGTTGTTTTCCAGGGCTCAAGCTTGTTAAAGGTTCTTGTACTTGTTAAAGGTTCTTGTGCTTCACTCGCAGCAGATCAGACAGGCTGTACAAAAGCAGGGGGCGGGGGTAAAGACCAATAGATTCCATGCTTGGAACGCTGACTGTTCTGTGAGTGGTTACAGATCCTGAGAGAGCCAGCTTGGAATGACAAACCATTTCCATTGAAACACATTCCATGGAAAGCTGCACTGCCCCACAATATGTTGATTACTTGTCTTCCATTATTTACCACTCTAGTGTCTGCACTGGAAACAAGACTTGACCTAGTGTTTACATTTACCCAGAACCTGCACTAAACCAATTCAATATGTAATTCTTCCCTGCATATTGTGTTGTATTCACATTCAAAATTAATCTCTCCTTGCTCCTATAGAATTATTTTCCATCTCCAATGGAAACGCAACAACAAATCTCTGCCCTGCCACTAGCGGACTCTTTTTTTTCAGTGTAACGTTTTTACTGTGGTACATAAATCCTGTCTCAAAAACTGAC
The DNA here is from genome assembly GCF_017654505.1 of Polyodon spathula. Taxonomy (NCBI): domain Eukaryota; kingdom Metazoa; phylum Chordata; class Actinopteri; order Acipenseriformes; family Polyodontidae; genus Polyodon; species Polyodon spathula. The sequence continues at coordinate 12,853,029 of NC_054559.1, forward strand.
ATGGTGTATCTCCCCAGATAGGGATTCTTAATACCAGGCAGACTTCTGCCCCCTAGTTATTTATGGTACACCACATTGCAGGCTTTAGAAATAGGAAGGTTGAGAGTTATGGACACACACTAGCAGGAAGGCCAAATGTGCTTCAAAATAAACCTCTAAACTGTTAGACTCGTGCCCTGTGCCGAACATACATGAGATCTCGGTATGGAGTATTTTATATTGAACAAGCTTGCTGATTCTGCATATATGTTATGCATATATACAAACTATATTCTTTTGGCGATGACTTGAAGCCATATAACCAGGTCCCTTAAATCCCATAATGCATGTACTGTAGACTACAAAAGGGTTAATGTAGCTTACCCCTGTGCGATCAAGAACCAAAAAGGTCAGAAACTGTGAAAGCAGATGTGTGCCTGGTTATGTTTAATCCTTGTGGCTGACAAACACGGACACAAAGGGGAGGAGGGGGAGGGGGGATTGTACAACAGAAGATTAGGACAGCAAAGCAATACTGCTTTAAAGTGCTTCATTTAGTGACCTTGAAAAATAACTGCATTACTTTTTACAGTTTAATTGTCAATTTTTTGGCACCAGAATCATAATAGCTGGTAGGCAATGCTTTCACTTTAAACTATAAAAACATTTTGGATTTGGCTAACCATGGTCCCCTTTACTTATAAACTACAGACCACACACCGTGACTGTTACAGGTAATGTACCCATATTTAAAAGGCAGAGATGTTGGTTTTTGAACTACAGATTTCCACCTGCAGGATACTTTCTACACTCTGCAGTAAGTAATACACATCAATGTGGTATAACACTTCTTCTTTTTTTAAATAATAGTTAAAAAATAAACAACCTTACAGCAATCTGTAGACAACAAAGACAAGCAGTGCTGCTTCTTTTTGCAAGGCCAGTTTTATTTAGCCTAGGGAAATGCTAGAATTTACAGTAACGCACATTGATACCTTTGGGTATCTCCTGACATAAATCCATAGCAAACAAAATAGGCACCCCTCTGTTATAACCCTAATTTGACTTTCAGATTGTCATAGTGGCTTATAAAACATTCTGATGGGGCTCCTGATTGATTTGAGCGCCGCCCGGGGTGGGGAGGGCTTAGGTAAGCCAGGGTATCTTTGGATCACCATGCAACAGTGACCCCTGTAGACTGGCCAGGCGCCTGCGTGCCTGCCTGTAAGCGACCCAGAGCTGCGTAGCCCTCCGACGATGTAGCTCTGAGGTGGCTGAATGGCGGGCCTGCAGAGTGAAAAGAAGCGGACAGCTAAGGACACACGTTTTGGAGGACGTGTGTTTTCGTCTTCGTCTCTCCCGAGTCAGTGCAGAGTTTGCAGCGGTGAGCCAGGATTAAAATTGGGCATTTGAAAATGGGGTAAAAAACTATTGTCGATTCCAAATTAAAAAAACAAAAAAAAAACCATAAAAACGCTGAAAAAGGTGTAGTGCATACAACTAAAAGTTCACAACCAATTTTGAATATGACAATACAGAGGACGGTTCAATAGCCTGGGATCCAAGTTTTAATCCTGAACTCAAGTCATTCTGCTGGTTGACTAAAGTGGTTTGTACAGCATGCCTTTTAAACTGAGGAAACACAAACTGCAGTGTCTCAAAGCTATGGGCAGATACAGAGAGCTACTGAATTTGAGCTAGGCCTCTCTACCTGATTCTAAATATATGTTTGCTACTGTAGAAACATGAAAAAATACATGTCTGGGCCTGTGGCATTTGAAAAAGAACTTGCTGAGTGAATTACGCACTGTTTACTCTGTTTACTGTTAAAAATGGGGTGAGATACTTGATTGGTACTTCTCTAAGCTGTCAAATGTGGGCTGCTGTCAAGTTTCAACAACTCTGGGTAGATTTCCATAAAAAAACTGAACGATAATGCTCTTAGCTGACAGAACCCCCTGTGAGTTCCTTTGCTGACCCTCTTAAGGAAACAAGCTTTGCCAGTTAATTTCTAAAATAGCGCCTAGTTAAAGCCTGTTGTGTTTTGTGACATTCCCCTCTAATTGTCCGTAGCGGCGCCTTTTTAAAATCGCAGTAAGAGGTCAGCCCCCTCTTATCTGCACGCAGTTCATGTTGCACCCCTGCTCGCTGACGTACAGTAGCTGACTGTGAGGCTTCCCTCCTGGGGAACATGGTCACCCAGCCCTTTCACTGCACCAGCATGTTTACATGACAGTCAATCCAGATGACTGCAGGCTACAACCTCTGCCTGTCTGTGTACCTACAACCCCATTTAAAGTAATACAGTAGAGTGCATACTTGGGAGAGATTCAGCTATTTTGCCCCTGAGGGAATGTCTAATCAGATAAATGCTGAAAGGTGTCTTGGAACCTGCAAATCACACAGATGTATATATTTAAATTACTATTAGTGCCTGTGTGTAAAAGCCTTGCAACTAATTATCTTACAGTTTTGATTTTTTTTTTAAATTATTTTTTTAAACAGCACGTGCAATTCCCCCCGTCTATGCATTACCTCAGAGTCGAGGCCCTGTGTTGTTTCTTATTGGGTCTTATCCAGTTAGGACCACTGCCAACAGCATTGATAAGATAATCTTCTTGATTATTTTGCCCTTTGGCAGTCAGCTACACGATAAGCCACATCTGGACAATCTATCAAAATGCACGCTCCCCACGGGGGGGTGGGGGGGGTTGTGCTGGAGTACATCTATCTTCACAGCCATTGTGTTTTTTCATGCTGGAACACAATATGATGATAGCTGTGATTTTGTGTCCAAGAGGACCAGGTATTGGAGTGCCATTTGTTTTAAGTCTGAAGGTTTAATGTTTTTTTTTTTAAACTTTTTTTTTCCTGTTGTGGATATCCTTTTATAGTTGAGACAAAACTGCTTGTCTGTGCCTACTCCCCAACACAATGTATATTGTACATGTTAAACATCCCTTATTCAACAAAATAACAAGATCTATTCTATATACTAACTAGCAATTCGCTGATGTATACTGTCTAGTTGACAAAACTAGAGAAAGTTAGTGTTACAGAACGCCCTGCAGTGTTTACATTAAACACTTTACTTTCCATTTGCTTTTTTTGTTTTAATGTACTTATGTCATACATTATCAACTTCTACTTCAGAACTTTTGCCAGTAGAAAGAGAATTTCTCTTCTAAACAGCGCTGTGTCTAGTTCGTGCTCCCTCTGTCAACAATGTTGGTACTCTGACTGAAGTGAGTGGTGTATTGTGGGAACAGAAAAGCAGCACTGTTGCAGTAAGGAGCTGTTGCTAGCAGTATGACTGACCTGCTCTTTCCTGCAACCAAATTACTTTGTTAGTTTTAAGTTATACAGTAATTGCTTTTATTCCTCACAGAATTGGTATTTTAACCAAATTGTCACTGTTACTGGTCACTGAACCTACAGATTTAACCTGAGGGCAGGGCACCCACCTTTGTGTTCTTAAAGGTTGTGACTCAAAACTGAAACGGAAATGGAAACGTTATGGAATCTTAGAGTACCTGTGTGAAGACAGTAGGGGTGATGGAGCGAACCTTCGAAACTAGCTTTTAAATCTACATCTTAAATAAGACTGCTCAGAAACCACTAGCAGATCAATAGATAAGATGCCAGATGTTTATGAAACAGCTGAAGTACTGTTGGAATTCAAATTTTCTTGTGTTTCGTATGATTCAGCATAGCGGTTCCAATGATGGGAGTACTGTGTGTCTAAGCATGCTGAAGACTCACCGTGACTGATGGACTGTAGGTTCACTGTCTTGGAGATGCCTTCCTCAACTGAGGGATTGCAGGATTTCCGGCTCACTTTGGATTTGAAAAGAGTGTTAACCAGGGTCGATTTGCCCAGTCCACTCTGACCTACAAGAAGAACAAATAAATAAATCATGGGTTGAGACCAATGCTAAAGTAAATGACCTCCCATTGATTCACTGAAGCATTTCCATGTGTTCCTACATTGTTTGCTGGGTTTGCCTGAACATTTTTGTAGACTTTCATTTTATGCATAACTCTTTGATCCTCTTCTCTAGTCCCTACACTGCCAGGTAATGATCCTCTTATACCCATCCTGGGTTCTCACAGGATCCCAATCTGTCCCATCTCTGGAAGGCAGACTCGGTGGCTAACTTTTAATACCATGGTTAACTTTTCCATCTGGTCTTTCAGAATTTTTGATGTTGTGTGTTTCTGGGATGTGCTGTATGAAGGATAGTTTCATAGACTGTATTATTGGAAGGTAGAATGACTCATTTCTGCATTTGGGATTGACGCAAAAGGGAAACCTGTTATGATTAAAGACCAGGAACAGAAACGGAGACATGGAAGTGCGAGTACAGATTGGCTATTAAGCCGAGACACATACATCTCCAATGCCACCGCAGGTAGGTTGACCCTAGGGCCTCTCTTCTATAGCCTCCTGTGTGTGGAGAACCCTTTACAACCACTGTCCATAGTATTGTATGTTTTACAAAACCTGGAAGGCAGAGCTGCCTGCAGGCTTTGTGATATCAGTATATTTGCTATGGGTAGACAACCAGCATAACATGAGAAATATATCGCTAGGTTCTGCAAAATTTCTGTGACTTACAGTACACAGACAAGTGAAATCAAAGTGGTGTGTGTGTGTGTGTTTTTTTTAAAATTTAAATGGGTTCTCTGGCTATCGGATAATGGAGACAAGCCAGGATGATGAACATTGCGTTACAAGGTGCTGCCTTGGTTAGTGAATCACGCACACATTGGAATTGCATATTTCACTTTCTTTTTTTTTTATTACATCCTAGTAAAGTATGCTGCACTTCAGTGAGACCTTAATCAAGATAGCTACACATAATCAAGATATTTAAGCAACACAATTGGAAAAGCCAAATCTGCCCTGACTGTTACAAGTCAACCCAATATCCCAGGCCCTCCTCCCTGCCAGCCCCAGGGCACCATAACTTACATCAATAATTCAGTACTCATAAATAACAGGGCTGTCAGAAATGCGTCAAAGATTTGTTAAAATGTTATGACCGAATCCTCATCCATCTCCCAACACCAATGATGGATTTATTTTAAAAAGCAGAGCGTAAGAATTTAACTTTTGCAAGCTGTTCCTATAAATCTGCCTTCCTTAATTCAAACAAGCTGAAGTGAACTAAATTCCAATTTGGCGATTGCCCTTCGGGTACAGCCACATGAAAAAGAATTACAGGATGTATAAATATATCAAAGTTGTATCTCTGAAATATATCTATATATCTTTTTTTTTTTTTATATATATATATATATATATATATATATATATATATATATATATATTATTTATTATATATATATATATATACTAGACTACTTTTCAGATCCATCCCTTTTTAAAGTGTTTTTAGTGCAAACTGATTGTATCCATACTAGTAATGTGAGTGATGGTCATTGCGTAGCATGTTGTGTGAGCTGCAATGTCATACCCAGGGATGTCACTTCTGTGGTGTCATACCTTATTCACCCTTTTGTCTTCTTGGAATAGATGAAGTGGCGCATGTTTGCTTCCGTTTCACCCTGCAGTTAGTCTCTGCGTCTAAACTTGCCAGTTGAATACAACCTGTGTGTGTACAGTATGTTTTGAAATGTATTCCTAGTTAGGGTGATTACACAGATTGCATGGAAAAGTATTCAAGTTCTACTAGTATTTCAAGTAAGCCTTCAGTATTGTTGCATGTCCTGGTCTCACAGTGTACATGCTTTGAGCAAAAAAACAATATTGTAACATCCTTTTTTTTGTTTTTTTTGAGCCCCACTATGTGCCGATGGGGGTTAGCTAATATTAATATAAAGTTAGTTTAATACACACAATTGGTGAACCTATATCTGTGCAAAAAAAGTACTTAACAATGAACATTTTCAAAAATGAAAAGTAGGGAAAAAAAGTCTCAACTATTATCAAATCAGACTTTTACCATGTTACTGTTTTACAATGATCTGCAATTTCAAGATTTTTTGTAGGGTGTGTGTTTATTTATTTATTTTTTTTACACTCCAATTTTCTCCCCAATTTGGAATGCCCAATTTGTATCCTGATTCACCGCTGCAACCACCTGGCGACTCAGGAAACTGAGGTTGGAACACACGTCCTCTGAAACGTGCTCCTGCATTTTTTGCACTGTGGCTCCACAGCAAGGCCTGATTTATGGTGATGGAGGACAAAACGGATCTGATCTGCAGAACTGCAGGCGCCCTATTGGCCACAGATGTCGCTGGTGTGTGGTGAACTGTGGATTCCCCCCTGCCGACCTAAGCCCTCCCTACCTGGGTGGCGCTTGGCTGATTGTGCGCGCCCCCTAGGAACCCTAGGATTCGAACCTGCGATCTCCAAGCGAGAGGGTGTGCCCTGCACTCCGCCTTTATTGCATGTGCCACTCGGGAGCCCCATTTGTAGGTTTTAAAAAATTGACACAACTGTCAACTAAATAAAAAAAAAAAATAATCCCACAAATAAACACTTCTTCTCATTCATCATCGTGAGTTTTAGCATTTTATCAATCGTATACAAAAATTAACCATGATTTTCAAAGGAAATATGCATCCCAACCATTCAACCATTCCCGCAGGTACTCATATAAGCTGCAGGGGTTTGCCGATCTCAACCATGCAAATATGGACTTCCCCAATGTATTCCATGTTTAACATGTAGCTAAACCACACGAAAGGCAACATCAAAGCTTGTAATTGTGAACATCTGTTTCACAGTTCTTGTGGATGATGTGAAATGCAGACAGTTTAGCAATGGAAATTTAATATAAGGCTAAGTACAGCAAGTTGCTTGCATGAAGATGGTTGTATTTTTTAAATTTTATTTTATATACCGTGGTGCAAAGTAGGGTCTATATGTCAAAGAATAATCTCGAGTTATCAAAAGGTTAATCAAAACATGGGAGGGTTGTTGTAGCAGTTTCAAAAGTTCCTAAAGGAAAAGGATTTGAAAAAAAAAAAATCAAAAATCAAAACAATCACACACTCTCACAGGCTTTCCTCCACGTTATATTGTCTTGGCAGGCGACACACAGAGGAAGGGTTGCTCATGTCTAATATCATCGGATAGCGGAAGAACCGCTTCACTATTACTTCACATTATTATCTTATAAGGATTTTGGAACCCTGAAGGCTCTACATTCTGACAAACAGCAGCAGGAGTGGCCTGCCAGCTACACTGTTCAACACTGTACCACCTGCACACACACAGTGCAACTGCTGAAGCAGGACAGCCACAGCATGATGGAGAGAGCTACAGTGCACTCCCTCTTCCTGTTAGCACTCCCAGTCCCTTCAATTGAAATCACTCTTGAGCCCAGTGCAGCAACTTTTTCTAGCTCTTGTTTCCTGTTGCCAACACTGAACTCAGTCTAGCATGGGATAACTTGGGTACAGTACAGTAGGCACAGTTAAATAACATTCAAGTTGTTGGTTTTTTTTTTTTTTTTTTTTTTTGCTAGTTATATATATTTTATAAGTGTTTTGACTAATTTTAATCTATTAAGTTTACCCCATTTCACACTGGATTGCTTAATCCAAATGTAAAAACTTATTACTTATCTGGGTATATATTAAGAAAGCTCTGTGACTAAAAAAGAAAAATCATATTTTTTTGCTTGTATATCTTTTGGATTCAGTGCAATCGCTGTGAACACAGCCACACAACTGTTAAAGTAATGGGACAGGGAAGCTCAGAGAACTCCAGTGTTTGTTTTTTTTTTTTAGCTGAAACTTGGTTTTGACTCTGCAAGCTAGATTATCTCAAATCCCATATGTATGGATGTCCAGTTCTCTTCATAAACTAGAATATGTGATGAATTCTAGTTCATGCACATTACCAGAAAAAGGCTTAGAACATCACACCTGAATTTGGCAAGGGGTAAACAGTTGTTGGGTGCCTCAGCAGATATTACCGCAACGTATTGTAGTGATACACCTGGTGATAAATGATATGCCCAATGGGTGTTCTCACTGTAATTTGAAATAATGTGAGTGGGTTTTGTGGACTGCTATAGTTGCATACTGGAAGTTGCATACAGCTCCTGAATTCAAGTCCTTTTTGCATATTATTATTGAACTATCCTCTGATCAATTTTGTGGAAAGAGGTGTTCCTCAATAAATCCATGTTACATTTTTTTTGTATTCTTCATCGGTAGAACATCACCTTGGAATACAGAACTGTTGCCTCATATAACAAACTACTAGGTGTTTTTAAAACACACATCACATCCCTGCCCAGAGTTCTGTTGCACTTCCATAGTGGGGCTTTATTGCCGTGTGTCGAGTTGCAATTTTCATGGTCTCTCCAGAATCCTACACCACACGAGTACCACACCATGCTAATGTAATTTGTCTAAACAAGGCTGTCAGGATTTGCAAGTTAACAGCATTATTAATCCTATGCAACCGGCAGGAACTCTGTTTTAGGCTGATAAGCAGATCAGGGATATTATTTATTGTAAATGCTACCAGAGAAACAAGTGTAGGTTTTTATATACATATAATTTATTTATAATTTTTTTTTTTGACCACCCCTTTACAGAAACCTGTACAGGCTTATTCCTTGGAGCTGCTTGCTGTCTCAATAGAATTCTCTGAAATTCCTGATAACCTCTGACCCCAGGTCAGGGAGCTACTGACATGATGGACCACAGGCCTTGCCTCCAGAACCGGGCCTTCTGACCTCCTAACAGGTCAGCTATATCAGGGAAGGCTACATCTCTAATGATGCAAATGCTACAAATGTCAAGAATTAACCCTTTGCTACCCAGTATCCAATATATTTGACATTGAGAAATTAGGTATTAAATAGGTATGGGAACATGTAAAGGGTTAAACTTGGGAGCAACAAATATTTAATCAAAACTAACTATGTCTTGGAAACTAGATCATCTAAAATGTGTACAGTATCTGCTTTTATAAGAATGCGACTAGTGGAAGGTTTAAACCACAAGACTATTGCCATAATTCACACCACAAGGTGCGGTATGTTGGGCTCAAAGAGTTGGTCCACATTCTGACAACTGTTTGGCTGCTACTGTTATTGTGGTGGCAATGGGACAGTGACGCACCGTTTTAAAGGCAGTTTTGCTCAGTACGACTTCTAGGAGTTTGTCAGCTCCAACAAAGACCAGACCATCTCTGTAGACATTGAACCTGTTAGCTCAGTAACTAAAAGCATGCATTTACAAAGCTCCCTTTGATTCGATACCAAATGTGCTGACCTACTAGAGGTCCCAATAAAATGGCACATACCCAGAATGCACATAAATAACGGAATTAGGAAAGACCAGCCAGCAATTTACTAGAACAACTTGCCTTTCAAACCCTCACAAAGAGGGGGAACAATGTGCTGTGGAGTCCAATTGAAGGTCTCGACTAGCAGAGCAATTATTTACGTGCTGCAAGTTGTGCACGATATTGGCATGCTGCAAGTTTTTAACTAATTAAATGCAACTGCAAGTGTATTGCAGTGGTTTTCTACAGCTATATTCAGGACTGCAATACTTGTTCAATGCTTTGTAGGGGCACAGAAAATGAATTTTCCTTTAGAATTTTTTTTTTTTTGTGTGGTGTAAATAAGCTTTGCAGTGCATCCAATAATAGCGTTTTTGGATGAAGGCTAATGGGGAAATGATACAGCAGTTTTAATATAGCCATCCTGATGAATTTTATTCAAGAACAAACAGGGGCAAACAATAAAAATAAAAGGAAACTTCTTAGCTTAAAAGCACATTTTAAAATAATTATGTTAGGCGTCTTCAAACATTTTAGTTATAAGTGCCTTTTCTAGAATGCTTTGGGGAATATGACATCAGAGGGATGTCAGAGGCAAACTTCCACACTCAAACTGAGCTTGGGGCAAAAGACATGATATTTCCAATTTTATCAAAGTCAGATAACCTGTGAAGGTCAGGATGGATCACAATAATAATGTTATGGAGTACTCAAAAGAATATAAGCACATATGTATTTGTAGCATGTTGATGTACTGATCTGTAACAGGAAGGATATGGATTTTAGCATATAATCTAGTTTCTGGTTAAAGTTTAAAAAATATAGCCTTAGTTTATCTGATATTTGTTTATTCACATATGTATTTCTTTATCTTAACCAATTTAACAGGGAATAATATATGTGCAAAAGACAAAGGTAACCTAAAGTAATCCTTTCTCCTTCTGTAGAAATAAGTTCATTTCTTCAGAATGCAGGACTCTCATACAGTTCAGCCGCTTCCCTGCAAAGCACTTTATTATCAACATGTGAAAATGCCTGCATGTGCCATGTTCTGTTTTACAGGAAGTTATAAAAACAACAGTGGCCTTTTGCATGAGGTGGGTTTTGTTTTGCCTTTTTTGTTTTTTATAAATGGCAGTTTGTATTTTCTGCTGACTAATAGAAATGTGAGAAGTGAACCCTAAGTGTACTCCATATTGGCTGTCGTCTTGTACTCTAGTGCTGTACATAAAAACAAGCGTTTTTAATTTTGACATCTGCAACAAGCAATTTAAAACTCTAGCATTGTTCTTTTTGTTTTTCCATAGCTTAAGCGGCACGGAAATAATATATGGATGGTGTTTCTACAGAATCCATAACCTTTTTAGTAATGCATTGCCTTGTTCTATATGTTTGTGGTCGGTACTTGGATAGAAACATTGTCATTTGTCTGGATTAAACTACTGTACACAGGTCCAGGCTAGCACTATTTTAGTCATCACAAAGAATTGCTCACACTTGGCATTTGCAATAGTGTGGTTGTTCACATAGGATCCATCTAATCCCTTGTACTGGAAACGCAGAGCACAAATGCATTGCACGTTGATGCAGAAAACACACAGCTAAGACTAATTTTAACCACCTTACACCCGCACCCGAAATGTGTTCAATAACATTTTGCATAGGTCGAAATACTTATGAAAACTATTATTAGAATAACCACAGTAGGGCCTTCCATTTGATCTCTGTCAAAGAGAGTGAATAGAACAGCTGTTGAAGTAGGGATAAATCTGGCTGTATTTTTAACCCTGTGGTTTCCAGATAGCAGATTCATAGATATTTTGTATTTATTTATTTATTTTATTTTATTTTTATGAGAAACAAGTGGCTGGGTTTGAGTAAGGTATAAGGATCCAAGGTTGTGTAAAATATGACATACAGAGTTAAGCTCATAAATTGGCTAATATCATTCTGGGAATTAAATTAAAAGTTGTTTGAACTGCTAGTAATGATGTAATGACAGTTTTTTGGAAGTGTTATTGGTGGGTGGCTAGTGGGGCACACTTTCCCATTTTGGAAAGAAATCCACAGTTGAACATTAACAAAAGCTGACCTAACAACTTTCCTAGTCCAGTGTTTTACTATTCAAGTTTCCTCAAGCTTGAGGGGGTCTGTTGTCTTGGACAGGGGGTGAGCCAATTTGCCTTTTTCATGAAAACCCATGGTTAAATAGGCATGACTGAAAATTCATAGCCAGTAGCCCCCCTCCCATTTAATAAACACCACACTGAGAGCAGATGGTGGATTGTGAGAACACAATAGAAGAGTGATTTGAGCGAGGGGATTGGTTGGTTTAGTGGGGGTGGGGCTCAGAGAGGCAGATGTCCTGAAGCTTTTCCTCCTTGTGCAATTAAAGTGATTTTGTCACCTCAGCTCAGACAGTCATAACAACCTAGAGTCAAACAAGCTTCCCCAGCAACAAGCTGGAACCCACAACCAACTGACCAAGCCACTGCCCACTTCCAGGCTAAGCCCCAGACTGGGAAAGTCTCACGTTAAGGTAGATTAGGTTGCTAAAATATAGTTTATTTTCCAGCAGGTTGCACTGATTACAGTACAAAATCAATATCTTTCTACACCCCTGTCCCAGAGCTGCAACAGCCAAGCTGTCCCAATCCACCACCTGCTTGACAGCAGTTCATTCTGTAACTACTGAAAAAAACAAAACCATTTGCTTTGTAACTAATGCGATGCTTGAACTTCATCCTGTTCTGCACTCTGGTCCAGCATTACCAGTCGACTTGCTACAGATCTTTTGTCCATTTGTTAGCGTGTCATATTCTGTATTGCAGCCTAATGCTTCTTAGCCGCTACAGAGAACCTTGCTGCATTTTGCAACGGCAGGCCAACACGAACCAATCATCTACTGCTGTTGTTGGCATGAGGATGTAGTGAAGTTACTCTTTTCCTGATGCCCGTTATACTTCACTGGGTTTTTTGAGGGAGTTGCTTGATTGCACAAGCATGCTAAAATGATTTATATTTAGAGATATTTATAGGGGGTGGGGTGGAATTTTGGACCCTAGTCAAAACCCCTGACATTTTGCAATAAAATGTGTAGGATGTATAGCAGGGTCACTTAACTGTAGTTTCAAACGAGCAGCTCTGTAATACACAGTATAGCTATAACATTGTATTGAATAAAGCAATAGGCTTTTCTTATTGTGGCTTTGTGCTGAGAATATTACCTATTTTAAAGAGGAACAAAAAACTTTTTTTTTTTTTGCTACTTGCCTACAACCATGATGTTGAATTCGAACCCGGTCTTCACAGCCTTGCGTCTCATCTGGTCCAGCACAGACTCTATACCCACATAGCCGAAGAGGTCCTGGCCTGTCACAGTCGCCTCAGTCTTGGGCTCGGGGTCAGGATCTGGTTTTGATTGAGGCTCTGCCATGGACTTTTCCGCTAGAGAAAGAAGAAAAGAGAGAAGAGGGCCAGTCAGGCAGGGTAGCTGGGTCAGGACTTTTTTGATTTGCTGTTAAATGTTTTCCCTTCTATTAAGTGGATACTGCTACACTGGGTGACTGAAGTCTTTTGACCGTCCATAACAACAAATCGTCAATAATAAATACTGCGGTAAAACTATAACATTCAATAGACAAACATTTCAGCTAATGTTATCATGTGTGTCATAAGTGTTTTCTTAGTAACTTTAAATAACTCGGAAGTAGTTTGCTTAATGTTCTATGAGCTAACTGCAGAATCGCCACAAAACAACAATGGTATACAATCCCCTTGGGTTATTGTTGACACATAATGACAAACTTAATACTGTTTGACATTTATCACGTTGTTACGTATTCCTAGACTGTGTTTTTATTTAATTGTATTTTCTTCCTTAAGAACAAAAAAAAAAAAACTGTTGCATAATAAATGAATCATCTAGCCTTTCCCCTGCAGAATAGCTGACTAACAGAACTTCCACTATTCATATAAGTGCTCGCCTCTGCTTTGTTTTTTCATACAGAAATTTCTGAAACAATAATTGGTTGTTGCTTGTCATGATACTCACTCAATAGGGAGCAATGTTGGAGCAAACAAAGGATGGAATGCTGTGACGATCCCAAGTTTCAGGAGCAGTGAGAAGTGCTTTTGCATGCATAGGTTTTTGGGTACTGTACCCACAAGGGCAGGACAAGAAATTAAGAATGCTTGCTAGAAAACTGACTGCAATATAGGGCCATCGGAGGGGTCACAGTTTTAACATTACAAGCATGGTTTTTAAAATGGAAGGAAGCGTGACCATTCCTTCATCGATTACCACATCCTTCTGGGATAAAGTTTGTTAATTTGGTGTGTGTTGATGTGTTTGCAGAGTCAGAGGGTATTACCAGGTTAACATTCAGCTCAGCCTTCTATATGTGGAATGCAGTTCTGCATCAGGGACTGCTTTAGAAATAAGAGGATTGACTAGACTTGACAGTCCCTGTAAGCCAGTGAGTGACTCCATCACTGTATCTGAATAACCAACTAACAGGACCGTAATTTTATTACACTGACCCACAATAACCCCAATAATGTAAATAATGTATATACACTACAGTAAAGTTTAAAGACTTTATACACAAACATCTTTCACGAAATGCTTGTAAAGGCCAATATCGGAAAAAACAATGTGTACAATAAATAGCATTTAATGCAATAATTCCAGTGTTGGTATCTAATCTTCTCGTATCAGTAGGGTTTAGTTAAATATACAATCTAACTTATCTACTGTTTTAGTGTAAACGCATGCAATTCATTGAGGAATTCCCATCATCACCTCCAACCAACCCAATTGTCTTGTTTGACCTGAACAAAGCAATAATTTTATAGAAATGTGAGCAATTAGATCCCTTAAAATCAGGGGAAGGTAACCTTAGCTTTTCCAATCCATTCCACTGCAGAACTGTTCCAACCAGACCCTTAATTATTTAATTGACCCTGGTTGGAACAAAGTCCTGCAGTAGGATGGATTGGAAGAGCCAAGGTTACCTACCCCTGATCTAAATGGATAAGTTTGCCATACTTTAGTGTTTCCAAAGATTAACAAAAACACTGTTTACAATGTAATCCACCCCAGGAGGTTCTGTTAAGGCTCCATTTAAATGCATTTTAGGGTGCAGCACCTAGAAACCTATAGTTGTATGATTTCCAAACATCCATTTACGTGAACAAAAGGACTGTGGAATAATATATATATTTTTTTATTTATTTATTTTTTAAATGAGGTCATTCTTTTTAAAATTAAGTCGTAAAATTAAGGAGATGCAATAGGCAGGGATCCTGTAGAATGAACTTGTCTCAAGCTTGGCTTAATCTAATGCAGATGAGGAGGCAAGCTTCCAACCCCACCCCCCACCCCCCACACACACACTGGTCAGCAGCTGTCCGTCCCTTGCTCCCTGACCTAATGGAAGTAATGTCAAGTAGCGCCTTCCTTTCCTGGAAGCTACTGACACTTTTCCCTGAAGGAGAACCCATAAAGAGCCACACCACCCATAGGAACCCAAACCTTGTATCACACAGAAACAAGGTTGGAAACATATGGAAGGAGTAATTGAGCCTAATATTATGAAAACTGGTTCAAAAGATAACTATGGATATATTTGCTGGAGAAAAGTGGTGGTTAGAAGGATGTGGAGAAAAGAAAAACAAGGTGGTATAGATGATACCAAATTAAATGACCTACTGAGCCAGGTTCCATCTTGGAAATCCTGGGATACTGAATAGGTAGACATCAGATCTGAGATCTGAGAAGTGTTCCTCTGTCTGACAGTCCTCTAACCTCAGATGACGCTTAACCGTGACTAGCTACCAGGAGGTGTCTTGACACCAGCTTCAAAGCTTCATGAGGGCTTGGGTTCAGTGGCCCATACAAAAATATTGTCTTGTATATGTATGTGCCAATAGTTTAAATATGGTGAAAGTATACATTCAGCTAGTATTTACTATATGAGGACAAAACAACATGTGTTTTGAGGGGGTGAAAGCGAAGTCTAGCTGCTGCTGCACTGTGCTGATGATCAATGCAGGTCATTCCCCATGCGCTGTGAATATAATTTAATCAATGAGATGTATCAACTTGCCATAACACAAGCATGACATTTGCAAGGGTGAAAGAGGCACAGCTCAATCACATTGGCTTAATGGGTTCCTGTCCCCTTGCCAGTAGCATTGAGTGGTGACAGAGAGAATAGGGTAACCAGGGCGAAAGGAGGCCATGCGGCCAGCAGGACAGTGAGGCAAAGTCTTTCAAAACTCTTCCTCTCTGACCTGTTCAACCAACAAACCATTTCTTCCTGTGAAAATACAGAACTTTAATTCACTTTAATGCAACAACTGTAGCAGAAGTGCAACAAGAACAGTAAAAATGTACATGCCAATTGTATCACGGTAACACTGTGCTACGCATTCATTCTAAAAATATGGTACTGTCAACAATGGTAAGTAAAGAACTTAAATTGTAAAACCCTCTCTGTCAATCCAAATTTCAAGCCTTTGGCTGGTAAAAATGCTGAAGGTTGGCTATTTTTCAGCAATGAGGTAAATGGAATGTTGTGGTATATAATTTTTTTTTTTAAAAGTGAAAATTGAAGTGCTTTCTGCTGTTTGATGTGTTTTAGTAGGTTAGAAAAGCCACACATGAGTTAAGTGCGATAGGATGGAGTTGCCAGAGTTTTTAGGTTTTAATGGTAATAAATCGTGACTGCCACAGATTTGACAATTGACATTTTAAATACAACCACTCTTTAATTGAAGGTCTTTGTTAGACAGCACTGTATTTTGACTGTTCAGAAGTAGACATGTATTTTGCAATAGGCTTTCTGTACTGCTGTACAAAATACTACTGTAAAGGTCATAACTACTATTATTTACATTGTAGTTTTACTTAATTAGGAATATGACTGCAAAAAGTAAGTGTCAAAACTAAAAACTCAGATAAACAAGTTTACATAAACATTTCTCAAAAGAAACAGAAGCATGTGTGTTCTTTTTTGTTGTGTTTACGAGTTACCAGACAAAGCAAAAAAAACTTACCTATTTCATTGTCTACTACTACTAACTGTTACAAAATAGTGTTGCGATTCACAAAAATAACTGCAGTCCTTTTTTTCTCTGAGATTAAAAGCTTGCCTTTATCTCTCCTACAAGATGGCTAGTTTTTTTCTCTTTTTGGCCTTTTCTGTAAACTGGCCCTAGTAGAACACCTGAGCTGGGGTGGACAGCAGGGGAGGGGAGGGGTATAGAAAGACTCAAAGAAGAGAGTCTTTCTATACAGTATAAGGGTGTACAGTATGATACAAATTGTGGCTTGGGTTGCTCAAACCTACTTAGGGGAATCAAATTGACAACAATACAGTTACTAATGTAAAACTTAAAAATAAATGTCCATTCTAAAGCAAGGAGAGATGCAACCCTAATTGCAGAATTGTGGAATAGGCTCCGGAAGGCAGACCACCAAAAAAAAAGGAAGAGGAAGGCTAAGGAAGAGAAGGAAAATGAATTAACCGATTTCCAGAGCAGCAGCACAGCATCCTTGATTTTACTCTACAGATGCAAAATCTGCTTTAGCTCAGGGGTGCACATCCTGTTGACGATAGCAGTTAACATAAAAAAGGACTTTATGCAATATCTCAAACTGTTAGGTAGTCACTGGAACCTAAAATTCTAAATTTATTTCATAATCTACCATTTCCTTTTCTACTTTACCACAGTACCTTCATCATACTTATTCGAGTACAGTAGTATTATGCTATTACTTGAGTATTATTAGGAGTTTGTTTGTTTGTTTTGATGGGCTAAATGACGAGACAGGCCGCTTAACCCCGGTAGGGCACAGTTTGAGAGTACGCAAGGCCGCCTTGAATTGATGCTACTATTAGATTGAACCTTCAAACAACATTGCCCAAATAGAAGCAGGCCCCGAGCTGCTTCTATTCCAGATAGCATAGTGGACAGAATTTGCTTTTCTATTTCCACCAAAAATTAGGAAATGGCTGAAATACAAATCCGAGCACTGTGGGTTTAACTAGAGGCCGAGACCACAGCTCCAATAACCCCCAAAGAAACAATTTAAAACACAATTTTGTATAGTAATCAAAAAGAAGTTTGTTTTTCAATGTGTGTTGTAATTTTAGTGTCCATTGCCATGTTTGCCAGTTAGTCATTCTGGCAAAGATGGCTGGAAATAATGAGATGTTTGAAAACAAAAGTATGAAGCAAAATAAACAGTGGAGCGTTTTGCACATATAGAGGTCCAGGTTTATCAAGGCCCGTACTGTAGTCTCATTTTGGGGGAAGAGACTCAGCTGTGGAGCCTTTAATAAAATATGGCTGACTGAAAACTTTCTCCACAATCATTTAATCCAATTTGTCACAGACATGGCTTCACTCTCGCATGCATGTACATGCGCGCGCACACACACACACACACACAATATTACCTTTACATATGAGCTGAACAACCCCAGCTGCTTCATTACACGAACAAGGCAAGCACTGTTTTAACTAACTTTGACCAACACTTCCCTAGCCATTTACCCAGCTTCCAGTGACAGTGTCAGAAGACCTGACCTGACCATCAACCACAATGAAATAAGTGGTACGGGAGTATCTGTAGCTGGTGTGTGCGTTTAAAATAGCAACTCTGGTTCAACAGATTTTTTTAGTCGTTGCGGTCACAGAAATGCCAGCTTTAATGTGGCCCACATTGCAGCACACAACTACTTTTCTTTACTTCCTTTGTCTTCTTATTTTTTTCATATAATTATGGCGCAGGTCATATGTGGGGGAGGGGTTATTGGATGGGTTGAATCAGCACGGAGGAAAATAGCCTACATTTTAAAACAAACAAAATCATAATGTAGCAACCTAAAAATATCAGGTGGCCAATACAGCTGTTTTGTTTATTGCCATTTATTTGTTTTTAAAGTCCAATAACTATCACAGGTGCATGTTACATGTTAACAGTACTATATATATATATATATATATATATATATATATATATATATATATATATATATATATATATATATATATATATATAATATAATAACTAAAAAATTAGGTCTTGTGGTGGTGTCTATTTCTCTATTAACAGCAACTGTGCAAGTATTAGTTACAGTAAAAATATGCTTTCTGCTTGTATTTCTTACAGTATGGGGTATCAATCTGGATATAAAAGCATTCTGGTATTGCCATTTTGAATTTGAATATCTAAGTCTCGCAAGGACTGTGTATTTTTATCTCAACTTAAATGTTATTTGTAATTGACTACATATGTATGCTTGAGTAAAGTACAGGGCAATCATACTGCGTTATTATTGCTTGGCTCTTGTCATCTATGGCAAAAACATTAAACACCTGCAAACTGGATTTTCAAAACCTGAAAAGAAATGTTCCCAAAGTCCAGTGTTCTTGCTGCTCTGATGTCCATTCAATACATAAGTTACAAAATACATTACCATGTACCTCCTTCACAGCTATGCAATCCGTCTCTACAAAAAGAACAAACTAAAACCAGCTGCATCCAAAATCGCCTTTCTACTTTACCCTATTGTTAAATACACACACACACACACAGAGAAACCTTTTCCACAAAACAGACCATAAACCACAGCCTACCTTCTCTCATTCACAAACGGTCCACCCTCTCGTCAAATCCAGAGGTTATCCAATGTGTGTTTTTTTTTTTTTTTTTTTTTTTGTGTGTTATCTACCAGAACGGAGGTTAATGCTGCTGCTGTTTTTTTTTTTTTTAAATGTTGCTGTTCCCTAATTTATTTGTTATCCTTCTCAGTTTGGAGGAACAGCTTACTAGCTGATGGATTCTGTTCAGTGTCTGAGCTTGCTCTCTCTTCCTCCCTCTCCCCCGTCTGTTTGTGTGTGTGTGTGTGTGTGTGTGTGTGTGTGTGCGAGCGAGTGAGTGTAATGGCACAAGCTGCACAAGTCATTCACATGCAGATTGGCAAGCCGCTTCCACTAAGCTACAGGAATTCTCTCTCTCTCTCTCTCTCTCTCTCTCTCTCTCTCTCTCTCTCTCTCTCTCTCTCTCTCTCTCTCTCTCTCTCTCTCTCTCTCTCATGAGCTGAATTGCAGTCAGGTCTCCATCAAGGATTGTCCCAGCTGACAACATACACTAATTCATTAACTTGCTTAAGTAAGGATGTGGTTGTTGTATAAATAATTAATACAGGCCCTTAGATTTCAGTGTATTTCCAGGACTGCATGGGAGGCACAATGATATGTCCTAACACCTCCCATATACTTCGTGAACCTGGTTCAGATCAGGAGATGGGAAGACTAGTGCCATATTTGCATATGTTGCATTGCTTTTGCTTTTACACCTCAAACCTGTCTGAGTTCAGTGTTCATTGTGAAGTGGAGAAAGAAGCATGAATTTCCTGCAGAGTTATAGAATGAGCTAAAGAACGGCATAGGTTTTATTAAATAGTATTTATTTATTTTGTGGGATCCATTTTAAACTGGTAAGACAAACGCAAAAGCTTCTCCTTATAAAGTTTCAATTTTAACATGCCAGATGTGAGAGAGGCAGTTTACCTGCTCGAGCATGTGGAAAGGCGGCTTTGGTAGGTAGAGTTCTGATGGTCTTTTTGTGGCATGGACCACCGGTCACTGCAACACTGTTTAATCAAAGTGATCAAGGACACTCCCTTCACATACAAGCACAGAGACACTGTTAATGCCTTAACAAGTCTTTCTTTTGATATAGGTATTGCAAAACCACCACTCCCTTAACAGACTTCAACTTGAATAAAGAAAGCAAGAGATTTACCTTAAGCCTGCTTGTGAAGGAGCAAAAGACGTTGCAGTTGTGTGTTTGTGCCTGTGTGCAGATCTTAAACCGGGCTCAGGATGTAGCTATAGTTTTCACTTACACCCCAGAGGTGTGGCTTGTAGCAACCACAGAGATTACTTTGAGAATAATGCACTTCCTGCTCTGTAGAGTTTGCACTCCCTGCTCATACATCAACCTCTTGTCAAATAAAAAGGCTCTTCTCAAGGGCCCCTTTGTCAGTACAGCCCCAGCACTGAATATCCCACAATATTGGAGGGGTGGTATGTAGACTGACAAGTTTGTCTTTTATGTGTACAGATTAACTAATTGTTGAATGTGTTTACTGTGGTCCCTGTAGTTTTAGATTCAGATGTGCATTACCTACATTACCTAAAAACTACAAGAACGACTATTCTAAAAACAGCACAGTGATTCTGCCGCCATTTGTCACAAGTTTAATTGAGCCTGCCATATATGTCTTTCGTCCTATTCCTAGAACCTGGATCCCCAAGCTGAAGCATCAGAGTTCCCAAAGATTTCTGCATTCCCATCCCACATGGTCCCTTCCCAGAGGTGGAAAATGGATTCTACACATTCATGTTCCAATACAACAGCATCTGAAGTATGGTACCTAAAAATCTTTACAAAAAATATTTGATATATATATATATTTTTTTTTTCCTTACCCAGTGATCTTCAGTGGTCATAGAGGGAGATTACAATTAATTTGTGAGCAATATGAGACAATAGCAACAGCAAAGGGTAGCTACAGAGACAGGCACTGGAAAGAATAAGACCACAGTACTTCACATACCAATGGCATGAGTCAGTTGAACACTTTATTGCAGTGCCACATCAGTACTAGCTTACTATTGTATCAGAGCCACAATAGTTCTGAACAGGGAGCAGTCCCATTGTATTTTTTTCATTTGAGTAGGTAAAATTATAAGCAACTGGTAAACATTACTGTCCTGCTAATAACTTCTTTTGATTTTGTATTTTTGTTGGAGATATTTATTGAATGAGTTACCGTTGCTTACTATAGGAATAACATGAATTATATGCAATTATAAATAAAATAGAGGGAACAGGTTAACTCAGAGAAGTGCGTTTTATTAAGAGCAAAAGCATTTTGGACTGAGTGCAGTTGTGTATAAAGTTCACTTTCCAATTGGGAAAATGGGAGAAAGCCCTCTGGACAATGCTGAACCCGTCAGAGGTTAGAGGTCATCTGTGTGACGTCAGGAGGAGGACGGAAAGCAGTATAAGGAAAAACATCAACAGAGACACTAGTCCTGGGTTTATTTCTTTTAAACAGTGGGTGCTAGCTAATTAATGAATGTATTGCATGTTTGCACAGTGTTCGTCTCTTTGTTGAGAACTTATCTGTGCTCTAGAGAACCCTGGTTGTAGAGATGGTTCTCGACTGTAGATAATGATAGTCGGACCATATTTAAAACACAATGACATGACTTGAAATAGCTGGTCCACCATTACTCCACAACAGGGCTGCTGAGTACCTTAAGTGCCAGTCATTCACAATTCCAGTGTATGATGGTATATGTTATGAAAGATGGCTATAGACTGAGCCACTGCACCGAACTTGCTGGAAGTTTTATCTACTTTTGACTGTCTGCCACATCTATATCCCAGTCACCATGTTCTCTGTCCCATATCTCTCTTTCAGACAGTAATTGGGTTCACTGTGTTTCTACCCTGGGGCACGCAAACACCCTAACACTACTGCTGAATCACATAAATAAATAAGAATCTTCCTCCAGAATCTTTGCTTCCTTCACTGGCCTCCAACCCAGCCCAAATCTTTTTGAAAGTCCAAGGTAAGAACCAATAAGTGGAGGGAGTTAGCAGATAAGCAG
The DNA here is from genome assembly GCF_017654505.1 of Polyodon spathula. NCBI lineage: Eukaryota > Metazoa > Chordata > Actinopteri > Acipenseriformes > Polyodontidae > Polyodon > Polyodon spathula. The sequence continues at coordinate 12,874,990 of NC_054559.1, forward strand.
AGCTGACAGGACTAACAGACAGATGCTTGAAAGAGAGCTGTCTAGGAATTCTTGTCCCTATCCGAGGTGTTTGCACAGAGCTTCAAACTTCCAGTTCTCCCACGGCTTGATGCAAACACACAAGGGCCCCCTCTTCCTTGCACACTTGGCATTCAGACTCCTTTCAATTATTTACTGTACTGTCCACCCGGGACGGCTGCAGAACAAATTCTTGTAGCCGTTGTACAAAATAATAGTTTCACTGGATCACTGATAATTGAAAACAAATGTAAATTGTTTTTGTGCGATGGGTTACAAGCCATCTTGTGTGATCATTCCCAGGTATATTTGTATAACATTTCTCAAATTGCAGAATGCAGTTGTGAAATACGTAAAACGTTCATGCTCTGTTGCAGAACCTAGTTAGCCATCCAAAGAAGCAATGATCAGTAGCGACGAGGAAAGCACAAGCAGAAACGCTTAACATTATTATTCCAACAATCAACAAACAATTCCAATTATTCAATCAAGTGCTACATTTTATACAGAAATTATAAAACAAGTGAGTGTTCTATCTGCATTGAGTTCCTTGAAATTATTTGTAAATGTCAAACACCAATTCGGTTCCCATTCAAATACCACTGTGAAGAGTTGTGCAAAGACAAATGTGCAGAGAACTTGAGGAAACTAATCTACCAGCCAGAGAGAGGCAGGTACCAACCAACCAGAAAGTGATAGAGGTAACAACCAACCAATCAGAGAAGCAGGCATCGACCAACCAGAAAGAGGTAGAGGTAATCCAACTGACCAATCAGAGAGGCAGGCACCAACCAATCTGAAAAAGGCAGGTATGAACCAACTAACCAGATAGGCAGAGGGAGAGGCAGGTACCAGCCAACGAGAAAGATGTCAAAGTGGGAACCAACCTATAAGAGAGAGGCAGGCACAGACCCTCTACCCAATTAGAGAGAGTCAGGCACCAATCAGAAAGTGGTAGCAGTAACAACCAATCGGAGTAAGGCAGGCACTGACCAACTTACTAACCAATTAGAAAGCGGTTGGCACGAACGAACCAACCAATTAGAGAGGCAGAGGCAAGTACCAACCAACAAATTGGAGAAGCAGGCACTGACCAAACAATGAAAGATAGCCACGCATGCCAATCACCAAATCATTATCTCTCTGCTTGGTACCTGCTTCTGCCTCTATCTGGCTGATTTGTTAGTTAGAACCTGCCTCTGCCCATCTCTAATTGGTTGGTAGTACCTTTCTCATTGGTTAATGCCTAGCTGCTATCTTTTTCTGGTTGGTCGGTGCTAGCCTAACACACTCCAGAGTTTCAAAAACATTTCTGTTTTGTCTGTCCTAATAGCTATTTTTACTTCTTGTTTATGCATCTACAAGATTACAACCCACAGTTTATTATTATTACTAAATACAACACTCTAAATGTTTCATGTTAGAGAAATCAATGGGCCAACATGCCTGTGGGCATCTCCAAACACCCAGGTTCTGCCTATTGTTGGAATGATGTAATCTGCCTTTGTGATTTCTTATTTGGAATCTAACTACAATTTGAACTACTTTGGTTTTATGGCAAGTTGGTTTGTAATTCTATCTTGTAATAATAAAAGTATGTTAAGCTGACTGCACTGCATGTGTGCAGCATTGTATTTTCCAAGATTTCTGTATCTCAGCAGCTGAACAAAAGTGTGGTTTTAAATTTTACAACTAACTGTTGCCAAAAAAAAAAAAAAAAGATTCCTATCTCAAGGGCTTTTTACACACAATTACATCTTAACAGTTTTATTAGCTAATCGCTACAATGTCAACAGTTAATTAATATGGAGTATTATTTCACTTTTAATTGAAACCAGTACAGTTGCAACAAAAGTAGTGATTGGGTTACTCACAGGGTTACCTTGGAAACCATGGGTTTAAAAGCAGGAAGTATCAGGTTTTCTAAGGGTTAAGAATCATATATAGTGTGGTCTGGGAAGAGGGCTTGAAGATTCTCCCTCTCAGAGGGCACTAACACTTAATGGTGGCGTTTAAAAGGGTCAACTCTACCATGGGAGCTTAAAAAGTAATCACAAAGAACTTAGAAATGTGTGAAGAGCAAACCATGGGCCTTAGTGAGACTGAACTCTGTTTCTTGGTTTCTGCTTACATTGCCTCCAAGTAAATCTATGTGCCTCTGCTTAGACCAATGGGGAAACAGAGAGGGTGGGGGGTAGAAATCAGAGACTTCCAAACAGGAACATCTGTTACCAGTTACGTAATAGGCCAATATGCTTTAGAAACAAAAGAGTGAACCTTTCTCTGACTAGGTCACCATTACAGTACTTGCATTTATAGCACGTAGTTTAATAAAACCCCCTAGGCTTAATCCAAACCAGACACGTGTGTTCCAAGGTAAATCCTTTCAATAGAGTATGGAAAGAGCAGGAATAGGGTTCAACCAACCCAATGATGTCACTGCAGTGATACCCAGTAACATAAGACATGCCATTAAATGACTGACATTTTACTTTAAATAATAAATCCCCTTTCAGCAGCTGCAGCTAAGTTCAAAACAGTCCTAAAAAGGTTAACTACGCCATGTAAAACATCCATCTTGCTGTGACTGAATAAGCTGACCCTACAGCATGCTGCATACGGATTGAAGAGATATCCTGTCACACGTAAAAGCCAGCGTGCTTTCCACAATTCATTTTGTTTGAAGCTCAGTCATAGCATTCATCTCCTTTTTGCAAGTATAGAATGTAAGTGTGGGGATAGATGAAGCAAGACCCACTCGGGCATTTAAAATGACTTTCATCCACCTTGGGATGATAGGGAGATTAACGTAGGGTTTGGCAAAGCTTTTCATGCTGTTCCTATCTTTTTAAACAAACAATATAATGTTATAAATGTTTTAAGAAATAAACACCCCAATTGATCCTATAAATTTACAGCAACATTGCAAGCTTGCAGCGCACATACTTGTTCTTGTATGGATGTTTGCTTTGATTAAAGCTTGCGACTCTTGTAACATGCAGACGGCTCAGATTGTGTTTAATTTTGTATAGGCACAATTGCATATCAGAGTATCCCAAAAGCACAGCAAAAAGTCTACCTACTGGCTATTCACAGATGAGCATAATTATTTGTGAGCCCACATTGGTGTGATTTTGAATTTAATTGAATGCTTGATTGCAAGACAAGGTACAAACTGATAAAGGACCTGTTCAGAACCTCAGCTGTAGAGCCAGTGTACAATACAGCTTAATGCCCAGGCTGTAGCAAACCATTCACTGAAATCCTTATTAGTTCACTGAATTAGTTCTGAATGCAGATAGCTTATCCGCTGACTGCTCTTTTGATCTTTTTTTTTTCTTTTTAACCATTATTAACAGTTGAACTTTTTTAAATTATGTAACAACCCTTTGCCCTCATAGAAGCTGCTCATGTCTCCCACTTCTTGACTGCCCACAGCATGAGAAGCTGTGGTAATTACAAACAGCAATTCCACCAGGATAGTACAGGGCCAAATTGGGTTATTTGCAATATGCTACATTAGTCACACACCTTGACATTTGTAATAGAATGAATAAGATGCTAAACAAAGTGTAGCATGAGACTAATCAGGACCTTTTCATGTGACACCAAAATCCCTTTTAACCAACTTTGCAGTTTAGTCCACAGTTCAATACTTTAATAAGAATAATGCTGTATTTGGTACATTGAACAGCATTAGTTGAAATTTACTGAAACTAATAACAAAACACAGAACAGATGGTACTTCATTATTAAAGCCAAACCAGAACACTGAATTCTATTCCAAAGCATAGACAAAAATGGTAAAAAAGCACTGTAAAGCCTGATTTAAGTGAACTCAAATCGATGAAGTAGACACCTTGTTACTTTTCACGCAAATAAAAAAAAACAAGCTTTTATTAATAATTCTCCCTTTTTAATGGGCGGTTTTAGATTCCATATGAAAACACTGTGCAAAAAAAAAAAACCCTTGGTCAGCATTTTCCAGAGCACACAAAACCGTTTGCGACACACAAGAACTCACCAGATATTCCGACTGCTACAGGAATAAGATTAACTGCTGGTTTTTAATTTATCCTTAATTTGTTGTGTCAGTGATCGCAAAAAGAAAGAAGAACGTCTGCTTTTGCCAAAAACTAAAAAAAAAAAAAAAAAAAATTGTGTGTGTCGCCACCCCCCCCCCCAGGTTTTGCAATAAAAAAAATTAAAAGAGAAAGCTGCAGCAGGAAATGCTAAGCAGTGTGATGCTGTTTGTCCAGGGAGGAAGCTGGAGGCAGTATGCAGGTCACTTTAACAATACAGATTAACCCTGAGCTCATTCACAAAGTCAGCCTTCTCTCTTAACCCTCTGCTTTCTTAAAGACTTCTGCTGCAAAAGAAGCTAACTCTCGCAAATAACACTGTACAGCTGTGTTCTGTGCTATGTTTTAAAATATAGAAATCCCAGGCTCATCTTAGACTTCAAGCGCAGTTTGTAACAATGAAATACATCAATAAATAAGCGAAAACACTGTATTACTAGGTCTATAGTGACAAGCATACCTAACAACTCCACATTCTATTTAAGCAATGCTGGCCCATATATACACATGCATATACCACCAACATTGACAGTTTGTACCGTACATTGCAATTTCCCATTTTCTAACATTGGCCTATGCCATTCATTCCCTTTGCTATTTTTTTCTTAACAATCAGCTTTGTTTAAACCACAATTTACTGTACCAAATATTATCTATCCCAGCCAGTGAAAGCCAATATATTTCTTTGGCTGGAAAATTCTTTAAACTTCCTGCATTTTGCTGAAAAGGAAATCCTTTTTTTCTTTTTATCATTCCTCAGTAACCTTCAACAAAAACCAAACCGCAGTGTATGAACTGGTGTGGACAGCTTGGTTTGCCTTGTGGACATTACTGTACCCAAGACACTCTTGAGGAGAACAAGGGTTTCTCTGTGTGTTATGTCTCACTCTTACAAAAACAATAGGTTATATACAAAATAAGCTTTCTGTTATTTTGATCCCTCTACCAGTGTAATGATAGGCATCTATCTACCAGATGGTAAAATGGAATTCAATAATTCATTTTTACGACAAACTACAGTACAAGCAGTGTTTTTATTACTATTGTCATCTCTATCAGCTAATTTTATATTTATGGCAAAACAAGACATTCCCTCCCTCTCATCTGGACATAACCTGTTTTGCTTTAAGGCCAGTGTTGTCCACACACAAACAAAATCTTCTTCAAACTCCAAAATGTGTACACAACACTGAAATTCAACCCAACATCCACTTTGTAATTGAGGCCACAAAGATGACTAAATTACTGGTAAACTGAAACCGCTAAACGTGAAAATTGGCACAACTGTTTTAAACAAACTGATCGCCCATCCGCAGCTCGTAAAATGGGAAGTGGGACAGTGTAATTGCACGCTGGTGATCATTGTAGTATAATGACTGTGTAGTGGGGTGTTTTTTCATATGAAGTCATTTATACAGTATCTCATGGGGACACACTGATTCCCTATCCTCCCCCAGGAGGAAATAATTAAAACCGCCACTGATGAGAAACTGAAGACCTCCTGCTAGAGGGGTGGCTCTCTGAACAGTTCCCACCGAAACAAAATCTCCCCCAGTCGCCATCGCCACTTCCCAGAGACTCCTGCAGATAGCTGATCTGCTACAATATCATCCATCTGACTAAACAACTGTTACAAACTCAAAATGTTATTACATTTTTTTAAACCTCCCTAAACACTGTTCAGCTGGCCTCAGGTATGTTTTTAATATTTATTTTCATGATGTACTTTAGAAAGCCACAGCTGCCTGGAAGGGCTGATTTTGAGAAAGCCAATACCATCAAAAGGATTTTCAGTGATTGCCAATATCTAAACGTTTCCAGCCTGGGTAAACCAAATTATAATCATTTGGTATTTTATTCAATAACTTTTTGTTTTGGTTTTATTGCCCCTTTTGTCCCATTTAGTTAACAAGCAGCACTTTCTGTCTTCTGTAATGTGGTTATACAGTAGAGCACAGATTGTCATTGAAGTTTGCATGCTATTGAAGAGTTCCATTATGTGTTTATGAAAGAGATGTGATTCTTTCCCATTGCATGCCCATGGAAAAAGATCAAAGCTCTCTCTCTCTCTCTTTCTCTCTTTTTTTAATAGATAAGGGCACTGGTGCTTATGAGCCATAAAATCTTCAAACAAATGTCATAACTCGCTAATCTTGCTATTTTGTTTTTTTTTCTTTATCACCAAACTCCCTCAGCCTCCCTGGGACAATTGCCCAAGACATGCTTAAGCCTTAAATCAGTTCTTCTCAACTTTCGAAGTGTCCCATGGTGTGGAGTTCAGCTAGCCTGTGCAGTTCGAATCAGATTAGGTTTTAGTCTAGAATGACCCCCTACATATGAGAAATGCATTACTCCCTCTGAAGGAAAAAACAAAAACGGTAGACACTTATCAAGCAATCTGTCTCCTTGTCCTACAGAGCTGAGACTAAATATGACAACTGACCTGTAAGTTACAGTAAAGGAGTGACTAAATGATTAATCACCGCTTTAACAGGAAAACTACACAGAGTTCCTGAAATGAACAGCAAATAAATCTGCATAAAAATTAAATGTGGTAAATCACCAATGTTTTAGTTTTTCTTGTATACATATTTCCAACAAATTGCAAGTGGCAGAAATTACCAAGAAGACAGGACTAAGAATAAATACTGTACATGGTTTTCTGCAAGCTATATTCTTTGACCCACAAGAGGGCAGGCTGCTGTTTTTCTCTCCAAGGTACTGCAAACATCAGACAATAGATACTAAATGATGGGCTATTGCACTGCAAGAGAACCTAACTTTTGCTTATGGAATGCGGTATTCAAGCCAAAAATCTTGGAAACCTAAAACACAAGAAAGCAAGTGTCTGTTCAAAACCACAAAGAGAGGAATGTATTCGGTCCCACAAGGGGGCGATTATAATGTCACACAGTGTGACTGGCTGTCAGCTGGGTGATCAGGCCTTCTCAGAAAGATTGTGGGATCCTCAAACAAAAACACTGTTTGCATCATATTGGGTAGTTGAATTTCAGGAGAAGGGGTGGATATTGGGGGATAGGAGGCAATCTGAGCAGAGCAAATGTCTGGAAAGCACTATACCCTGGACTAGTATTTAAAAGCTCTGGGCTATGAATGTACTATTACAAATTGGTTTGAAAAAAGAAAACTGCACAAAGGCACAAAGCCAGGAGTGTTCTGTGGAAGTGCTGTGGGGCTGGAAGGCAGTGTGCTTAGCAATTACACAAAGGGACCGGGACAGAGTGTGCCCTAGTGGCTAGAGCTGTGGGACTGGGAGGCAGTGTCTTGGTGGCTAGAACGGACTGACTGGGAAGCAGTCTGGCCTAGTGGTTTGAGCCAAGGGACTGGGAGGCAGTGTCTTAGTGGCTAGAGCTGACTGACTGGGAGGCAGTGTGCTCTAGTGGTTTTACAATTAACAGGAATGGTCATTTCAATACCAGTATACAACTCCAAATTGTCAGTGGCACAAAGCTTCAGCCTTGGTTGAAATGTGCTCTGCAATAGGGATATCCCCAACGACTGAACACTGTCAGCCAGACAAGCACTTTCAGTCAAAAGATTAAAAGTATTGGATTTTATTGTCAGCCTTTTAAATATACAACTTCTGGCTTTGGCTTATGAAATGCAATCTCCATTTTATCAACTAAACAATAATAATAATAATAATAATAAACAACTAAATACTTAATCTGCAGAAATTTTATCGCCAAGTTATTTGTTGGCAATAGAGCTTCAAGTGCAGATGTGAACAGCCAACTGCTGTGTGCTTCCACACAGATTGATTTCAGTATAGCATTCAATTGTAATGTTCCAGCAAATATAACAGCAGTTGCTTAATGTTTATTCCCCTTTTTGGCAGTTACATTATCTGTCGTTTATGATTTCACAATGCTTCACCTGAACTCTACAAAACACAATGGCTGAAATCAGACTTCCTTCAAGAGGTTATTGATTATGTAGGTATTTTTACCTGACACTTGGCGCCACCTGGCTGCCACAGATTTTATTTTTATTTATTTATTTATTAATTAAACAAAGCTGAACAGACTGCTGGCTGGTGTAATTTATTTTAAAATAAGCAGCCCCTTTTAATGGGTCCTTTTTGCCCCCTATGTTTTACTGTGTGATAGATTTATATTTCTTCTTAAGAATGGAAAAAAAACACATACTGTTTTTTATTTTTGTTTGTTTTTCTTCTTACCTTGCCCCACTTTCTCAGCAAAGTCTTCTAAAAAAGCTACGAAAGAGCTGGTACTGGTCTTTTTTTCCATGTCTGTGAAGATGTGTGTTCAAAAGATGACTTTCTGTCAAATGCTGGTCCCTGTTATCTGGCCCAGAATAAATACTGTTGCTGGGTGATGTCTGAAATGGCACATGATAAACACAGCTGCTTATAAATGCATTGCCATGGAAATTCAACTTCTGTCTGTGATGTCACTGTGCTGTCAAGTGATGATAGATGTTACTGATGCTCCTACTGAAGAGGTGATCTGTCCATGTGTTTCAAGCTTCAACAAAATATAAAACTGGGGCAAACCAACTTGAAGAACTTGTTTATACATTTCGTAAGTTGCAAACAACCAATAGGTTATTACAATAAGTACTTATATTTAATGAGAGCTGGAAGTAGTTAATTTCCAGTTTTGGTGAGCGAACAGTTATTTCCTTTTTCATAAAATGTATCACAAACCTGGTTTTGTAACATTTACCCTTTCACAAAACATGAACACAAAGCTTTGGTAAACGGTATTTGGTAATACTGTATGAAAGCAATAGGTGTGAATTAGGTACTGTAAAAGCTATGATGAAATCATCACTTGGGTTTGAAGGATCGAACTGTACATTGGGTTAGCCAGCTGCTTCTACTGCAGCCTAGTAAAACACAGCCATTTTCAACTTCATTCAACTGATTGAAATTGACCTAAATACCACTATGATGTAATGTATTTATTTTTACAGACATAACAGAAATGATTTATACTGTTATAGATTGTATTTACTATTATTACATTTTTTAATTAAATACACACGCACACACACACATTGTTCCCAATAAAAGGCTGTTCTATCAGAATTGGTTTAGCTGGATATTTTATTTGGCTATAAACACAGGCTGCTTCATACAGAGATGAAGATAGATGGATAGATACTAACGTTCTATTTATCTGTTGCATTTAAATATTTAAATCCTACTGGAATGTTTACACTGAATATTGCAGTTTGTAATTGTTTTCTTATACTGTGGTTTCAATGCATTTGTACAACTGTAGAACGTGTACTTGAGTTACATAACTTGCCTAGTTGCACACAGAAGTTTGTATACCTGAATAAAAAAAAGCCCAACAGTTTGGCCTCTTCCCTCATCTGCGTTTTGACTTTTGGCTGTCAAGACTTGCCCTCATTTACACCAGCCCCTGATGTATTTCCCTACAGGACTCACTGGTATGCACTCAGTGATTTATATGAAACAACAAAAGAAGAAAAAAAAGGTACACATCTGTCTGTAACTCTGTTTTGAAATCTGCATGTCCCAAGGCTGTTAGTGCCCCAGGATAGGCAGTGATGCAATTCACTCAACTCAAAAACCCAAATTGACCCCAAGCACTGGAGGGTTAGGGATAGGATCCCTTCTGTTCTCAGTTTAACTGAACCAACTCTGCAGCAGATTTTTTTTTTTTTTTTATGGTGGCAAAAGAACCAATGCCCTTGTATTCATGCTCCTGTCCGAACTTCAATTTCCAATGCATGCACTACTCGATCCCAAATGTCTTCAGAATATTAATCAAGTGCTTTTTTCTGTTTATAACACCCTGATATGTTTTTATGGACATCCCTTCTCTACTACCCTGCCAAGTTTATAACATTGTGGTTTGTTTGTTTAGAAGAGTGCACATCTGCTATCTGACCTATATAATCTTGAGTGTATGCCAAGGATTGCGAGGGCCCCCAACAGCTATATCTTGTTTTCAGTGTGTGTGGCGTGGGGTGGGACTGGAGCTCGATGAGGTGCAGTGGTTTACTCAACAGGTCAACCAACAAGAGAGTGGCCAAGAAGACATCCAAAACCCTGAATTCCAATCCAGGGAGGTCTGCTGCATTTTTTTAGGTCTCGGTTTTATGGGCTTCTTTTAAGGAGGTATTTCGTACAGTATTTACAGTACGGCCCAACTGACATGCTTGTGGGTTCCTACTAGCATGCCAGTCTTATTTATTTTTTTTCGGAGGGGGGTTAGATGCTCAAATAATTGCAATTGCTGCAACGTCAAAACCAGTACTGGCTCGATGATTCATGGACTGACGGGAGAATGTGTGCTGTGTGGCCACACAGAGCGAGTATGATGTCCTTCCTCATTGTACCACAGAAAACAACACCTACTTGGTGTGCCTTTACTGTAGGTTATCCTTGTAGACCAAAAGAGAAGTACCCCTTTGTCGATGTGCTAGCAGGTTGCGAAACATCTATAATGTACATAGCACTGGAAAACCACAAATCGCCATGGAACAATGAAACCTGGAAGATCGGTACACCCGAAGACAGGCAATACCATTTTATACCATCCCACGGATGAAACCTTCACTCTCAAGATGAATGAAAACCAAATTGTGAATGATGCTGGTGTTCCTAGAATCTTGCTGCTGCTGCACAGCATACCCCTTAGTTAATGTAGTTTGTCAATGTTTTCACATACAGATTAATAAATAGATGGAGTATTCCAAAGTTATCACTACAAGACACTAAACATACATGCTGAGGTATGTGAAAATGGGATTATGTCTACACTTACAATGTAGCACCACACCCCCCCACATCACTGTGAGGTGTTAGTAGATGGTAGCTGGTTCAGCTTCTCACATAACATCTTTGGAACTGTACTCCCACACAGCAAGCTGCCATGATGGGTAAATGGCGTACGTCCAACTCTGTTCCCTAACTTTAAGCACTCGATCACAGTTACTTTCCGTATTACTGAAGAATTTAAGCTTACATTTAGCACTGCGTTACTGAAGGTCAAGGTTATCCCTGAACTTATTACAGTGACACAGAATGATAATGACCTGTGGTGCTTCTGTAAAATATTTAGTTCTAAATCTGCAAAATCCTGTTCTGGAAATCATTGTTATTAAGCACACTGTTTGATTGACTGGTCTCCCCTCCCTCAGCAAAAAACATATGCAATGGTTGGATTCTTAAGATTTTTAAGCTGTACTTTTTGTTTGTTTGTTTGTTTGTATTGCACTTGGTTTGCTGTTTTGATATATATGAATCTAAAGTGAAATGTAATGCATTGTATTGTGAGTTCAAGTAGACTGATCCTCAACAAAATAGCATGCAGTCAGGCACAGCAGCACTGGACACTGGAGGTGGAAACCCATGAAACCATGATAATGAATTTTTGGATAGAGTGGGTACAGTTAATCTCATTGTACCCTTATGAACCTTTACTGTAGCATACCATTACAAAGTAAGGTAAACTGCCAGCATAGTAAACTCATGCAAGCATGTTATATCACATCTAAAAGTACAGTAAATGATTACGTAAAAAGAAAAAGCAGACACAAAACTTGTATTTCTTTTTTGAAAAAGCTGCATGCCTAAAGGACTATGCTGTAGAGTAACAATCATTTCTACAACTCTGCTCAGGGACTGTGCCTCCTCTTACAAGCATGTTCACAGAGGTACAATTATCTCAATACAAAGTAAGACAATAATCTGCATTTGTTTCCATGAAGAAAAAGGGAAAATAAACCAGCCGATGATCAATATCCTATAAGAACTCCCCATTGCAGTTCTTATCAGGGAACTCTCCATTACAGTTCTTATCAGGGAACTCCCCACTACACAAGGGCTAGCCTTGTTTCATCTTGCTAGAGTTGTTTTGCTTTGTTTTTTTAGCTTATCTGCTACCAAATAAAACTCCAGGAAAACTTCACAGGCTATAGTCCTGTTTCCCATGAGAAAGTCTCTTGAATTTCATCAGTAGATAGAACAGGTCAGGGTCTCATAAATTCCCTGTTCTTCTAAATGGAATCCATTTCAGCACACTGTTCTTATTTTTCAGCATTAACATAACAGACATAGAATATCCTGAACTGTATAGGACAGAGTTCAAGTTTTCTGTAAAGGAATTGTATGGATCCCAAATAGATCAGTTTGAAATGGTTATGAACCATGAGGTAATAGTAGCCCAATAGGTAGAGCAGTTACATTATATTAGTTAAAGGTATCTTAAGAATGAACCTGCTGGTGCCAAGCAGGCTATCGCAAAAATAGTATTGGCATGTTCAAAGTTTTTAGTCCGTGGGTTTAACTAGTGCTAGGCCAAATATCCGAAGGAACGTTTTTTTTCTTTCTTTTTTTTACATAAATTCGGATACAAAAATCAGACGTTCTTATTTGCTAGAAATGACAAAAATACCTTATTCACCAGAAGTTGCACAACAGTTTCAAAAATGGCAAATGAAAAAGAGCATGTGATGAGATTAAAATATTTAAAAAAAAACACAGGATCAATAAAGCAGCTCTTCACCCTCTAGTTAAAAGTTTTAGACAGCAAAACGTAAACAAAATTAATTAGTCAGTGTCTATGGTCACTGTTTACAACCATTTTCAGTCCACAATAACTGCCATACATTTATAAAATACTACCTACTCCATTGTATATTATATTCAATTTGATCTTCTGCCCAGAGTACAAAACATTCTTTATGAGGTTGATTTCAAATAAAAGGCAACTCTTATTTTTTTCGTTTCTTTATTTATTTATTCTAATTGAAGGTCAACTTCATTACCAGATGCTATACATTCATCCAATGTCTATAAACACACATGTGCTGCATTAGTGGAGTGCTGTACATTACAGAATGCCAGATTCGTGCTATTAGTGGCCAATTAGCTTTGCTGCTATAGTTAGTCTTTTTTTCCCCAAACAGTTTTCCTGGGGAAAGAAAAAAAGCACATTAACAGAGAATGTAATCTTGGCTTCATACCAGAAGGTGGGGCATAGAGAAACCAGCCTGAACAGTGTGCTCAGATCATACTCTGAAGGTAAAGACCCAATGTGCTTTTACAGGCGTCCACACAAGGTAGTGCTTTGATCACAAATGCTTGTTTTTTCAAAGGGGGCCCCCCCCATTTCCAGGGTGGGGAGGGTAAGTGCAGATATTTATCCAAGATAAACGTTTGATCTCAATACGTTTTCCTGACCTGCTGCTCCCTCTGTTTATTTCAAGTAGCAGTGTTTGATTAAACTGTGTGCCTGTATCCTCCCTGGCAGGACACCTTGCAAAAGGGGACTTCACACTGTACGGTATTTCTGTGCCAAATGTGATGTGTAGATGCAGGAGGATGTCACACATGTTGTTAATGGAAATGTACTGTGTTTAGATTTGTATATAGTCAAGACCTACCTGATCTCCAATGCAGTAGCAGAAGTTATGTAATCGTAATCGAATGTCCGGATGGATGAAAACATTGTAGCGTTACAATAGCTCTTCTGTAAATGTGAATGCCAATCTAATGAATTTAGCCATTCATTACAAAATACTACAATGGCAATGCTGCACAGCTGAAGCAACGGCGGTACAGTTGTAGTTTTCTAAGGTTAAATGAATGTGCTGCATAGCCAGTGAGGTGCTCACACAAAGGCAGGGAGTAACTAGACATTAACTGGGCATAGTGACTCATAAGTTACAAGGCATTTCTCATCAGTGTGTCTGAAAAACAAATAAACTATAGGTCATTTTAAAAGGTGACTCCTGTCTTATTTAAACAAACGTCCCTTTAATTAACATGACTGCAATGACGCATATAAGGTTTGGGCATCAAATACTGTAATGCCCCACTTTTTAGGATGATATATGTTTTACTGTGTTCCATTTAAATAGTTTACGCCTGATTCATAAAGGGGACATATGCATTTAATGGCAACTTAGGGACAGTAAAAGGTATGTTTTTTGTTTTCTTTTTACAGTTCTGGTTTATATAGACCTGGTATTTGGTGGTTTGTGGATAATTTTTGATACAAGAAGCAGCAACTTCAAGCATATGCCTCACCTGTGAAATGAGATGAGAGGACATCAGGACACACACTTATAAAAAACGGCTTAAATCACATTTTGGGACAGTGCTATCAGCATATCAACGCATTAGCCTAAATTAGACTGTGATGCTGTCGATGAAAGAATGGCCAGAGACTCTACACATCTTCTCTTTACGGTGTGCATACGGGGGGGGGGTGTTAACGATGAATACTCCCTCTGACCATAACAAACAGAGATTAGTGGCGAAAGAAAGGAATGACTCACGGCTCTGGAATGAAGGTCTAAGAAGTTTAAACTAAAAAGTCTTGACTTAGGTGGTGCCTATCCAGTAAAAAAAAAAATTTGCGGTCAGTAAAAACAAAAAAAACAAACAAACAACACAGCTTGATTATCAATAAATAAATAAATAAATAATACATGTGTTTTCCTGCCTAACCAAATGCATTAATTCCTCAACACACACACACACACACACACTTACATGAGATGCTAGCTTTTTATAGTTAAAGTAATTTCTTACCATTATAATTAAGAAATAGTTCATGGTATTAATCATAAGTGGAACTGTATGAACTGCAGCTAAATGTACACATACAAAAAAGACACATTCTCAATTCCCATCACGCATTTAAAAGTACTTTATTGGTACCATGGGCACATTCTAATAAGTAGACATTTCCTTGCTGTAGAAAACATTGCTACAGTCAGACAGCGCTCTTTAAAGCAGACACTGGGTTTCCTTTTAGCACTATTTTGTCTTCCTATTGTCTTTTGCTGTTTCAGTTCCACTAGAAAAATATTTCAGATTTCCCAGTGCACAGTATGAAGTCTTGTTCCAAAACAACCCCCCCCCCCCCCCAATCCCAATGTATATCTGACAAGGCTCAACGTATTACACAAATAGTGCACATCTATGCTATTGTATTTAATATGCATGGTTTCTGATTTTAGGTTTTATCCCCTGTATGATCTTTACATTTAAACGCTGGAATAAACAAGAGAGACAGAGAGATGCAGATCATTAGTAGCACTAATGGGCCTCCTTGGTTCTCAGTCATCCTGAAAAATTCCCTTGAGATGCTATTGCAAAATGTACAACTTTCCCCAATACAAAGTTCATTTGGACTATAGGGCTTTGCAATGTCGTTTGTGCTTATCTCCAAAAATGCGTAATTGAGCTCCGGTCGTTAGCGGCAATAGTCTTTCTGTCAATTTTTTAACAGGATTGGAGTTTTTAACAGGATAAGGAGTTCATTAAATAAACTTGAGTTTTTATTTCACCGATTCTAAAAACTACAAGTGATTTAATGATGACTGATGAATTATTTTGTGTAAAGATTTGTATTCCCTAATCCAGAATACACAGGCATCTTTAAATCCCTGGATCTCTGAGGCATAAAAAAAAAAAAACAAGAAACATTAATTTGTTCCATTAAATCAGAATCTCTCTCCTATTTTTTCACATTGCATGGCTTCATGTGTGGTTTGCCTGGCTCAGGGCAGCTGTTTTTTGTTAAGATATTGTCAATATATAGCCTAAACATTTAACATAGTTTATTCTGTTAGCTAGGCACTCCACACTCATTAGACAGCCACCACACTTGAAAGCAAAACAGTCCAGAGTCCTGAAACAGAACAAGCTTCTCAAACCCGCAGCCCCTTCTGATGTGTAGTCTTTGTTCAGCCACCATATTGGCCCACACTGAAAAGAGTCACTTTGTGCCATTTCTTACTAATAGGATTGAAAAACCAAACATAGCAAGAACTTCACAAGGAGTGTAGAATGAGATTCTAAAACAAAAAAGAGACTCCTTTAGAATGAGATGTTTTATACCCCGATGCAAGATTGTTTGGACCCGGATTATGTCAGAGACTTTAGGAGGAGCAAGGAACATCTGACCCAGTTTAACTCAGTGCGGTCATGCAAAGCACAGGGAAGTGGATAAACAGAACAGGAAGCTAACACAAATCCACCGCGATCAACTAGGAATGAAAACTAAAAATGTGGACTATCACAGGTGTAAAGGAGACTGTATTTCAGTTTGTGAATTTAATTCTGGTAGCCCTCTCCTGGCCCATTGCAAGTGTTCTGACCACCTTTTAGCCCTTTCTGGCTGAATCTGGTCTGTGAATTATTAGTCTTCAGTATATCTGCTCTTGTACAGTCCAAGTATCTCCCCCTTTGTCTTCCACTTTGACATTCCCTGATGAGTGTAAATCATAAAAAGAGAGGTACTTAAAGGAGCCCTGAAGGTCTAACTCTTAGCATGACTTTCCAAACAGACCATAAGTGTACTGTGTGCATGACTTGGAAAATCTGGCTCAACAATTTGGCAACATATGTGGTGAACCATAGTATGGTGTGCTATACTATGCTAAATCAACCAGTGTCGACTGGAGGTCAAAAAAAAAATGTGGAGGCAGAAAAAAGGCAAAAGGGCTTGGGGTCCCCTTAAGCCCCCAGCAAGCAGTAGAATATTGTAATTATAGTTATAATTATAATTTATTTATTTGGCAGATGCCTTTATCCAAGGTGACTTACAGGCGTTACAGGGCAGTACTGCACAGGGTTACAATGCAAGAATAATATTTAAATGCAGTATAGTTTGCAGGAAGTGCAAATAATACTACTAAAATACAATATGAACAGGATACAAGAAGTTATAGCTACAATGACACATTAGTCATGCAATAGTGCATCAGCAGAGGATCCAGCAACATGGTGCGTAGCTCAGGTAAGTCCAGTGCAAAGTAGGAGGGGCAGATCAAGAGATCTACAAGTGCAGTCTAAACAGGTTTTACCACAATTTGGCTGTTAAACTCATTTTCTTCACTAGCCAACAGAGAAAAGAAAAGAGTAGCCCATCATAGTCTACTATAATATACTTAACCGTTACACACAGCATATGTTTAAAAATGCTCTGTACACAGCGTTAATATAACATTTAGATTTCAACATACAATATTTTCTAAAGAGAATTATTAAGGAAGGTGAAAGGCACACAAAAAATCAAGCACCTGCTATTGACTTAATTTGTTAAACTTAAATAAATGATCAACAAAATAATTATATACTGTACAGATGAAAAGCGAGTGAACGAGTTTTGCATGTGTTGTGTTTTACCAGTGCTCTTACCTATCTGGACGCATACAGTCTGTTTTTTTTTATGCTGGACGCAGTGGTGTTGCAAACCCAGTCACTTGTGGTGTCCCCCAAGGATCTGTTCCTGGGCCCCTTCTCTTCAATATCTACATGCTTCCCTTGGGCCACCTCATCAGCCAACACAGCCTCATGTTTCACTCCTATGCTGACGACACCCAGCTCTACTTAAAACTCGACCCTGGTAGCCCCTCTGACATGGCCCGGCTCTCTGCCTGCATTCAAGACATCGAGGCCTCATCATGGATGTCTGCCAATTTTCTTCAACTGAACACTAACAAATCTGAACTCCTTCTAGTAGGATGTAAAACTCAGCTTAAGAATCTCAATGTAGCTGAACTGAACCACGGAAACTGTCTGCTGCTTCCTTCTCGATTTGAAGTATTATGGATTTTCTTGTATTTATTGCATCTTGTAAAGCGCTTTGTGTTGGTGTTCCACTACGAAAGGCGCTATATAAAATAAAGACTGATTGATTGATTGATTGACTGTGCTGGGGAAAATAACAAATACTGCTGGGGAAGGGCTAAAATAATATAAATACAGATGCTACCGGTGTCCCAATGCAAGTGTCTTTTGGGAATAGAAGCTTATCTTGTAGACACTGAAAGGGGTTTCCAAATCAGCAGAAATGCAGAGGAAAACTACAACTCCTGTAATCCACACTTCAACAATGCTGGCTTCGATTAACTTTGGTTTAATGGGACTAAACAGTCAAGGGATTTTACACGCTATCGAGCAGTGATGCGGTTTATTTTCTATCTACCATCCCAGATGTTTTTTAAAATGTTCCTACCGATATGATGGATTTCGTATTTCTTCTGGTCAAAATCTAAAAGCATATCGGCAAACCAACGCTTCAGCAGGAGACAGGAGGGGATGAGTTGGTCCTCCAATTAAAACCACGGGCCAGACTACATCTGCCCTTGCTAGTACTGTACTGTGCGTGGCTATAGCAGATAGGAGTTTGTAATGGAGGCTTGTCTCTGGTTAAGGACAAGATATGCAAAACCACATAGTTTTTATTAAGATTCCCTTTATAAATTACAGCTAACACAAAGCCATGTCAAAAAGATATGTTTTGATTTGGAACACATTGTGAAACTCATAGTCTTCCCGTGAATGCCATCCCTTGCCCTCTGATCAATCGCTAAGATTGTACAGCACCTTAGTTAAACAACACAGAAGTTTCCAACTTCAGTCAAATGAAGCCATCAGTGCCAGAAATTGGTAAGACACTTTTTTGTTGGAAGTTTGACGTGCTAAGACAGGTTCCTGTTCTGACTAGGAACTCTCAATGCTGCTTTGAGGGGTCCCTTCCTTGCAAAGACTTAATGACATGTTCCTGCACCAACAGCTTAATTTCTGTAAGAGTCGTCATTGTAATGGCAACAGACTTGCAGCAATATAGAAATAGCTGAATAATAGTACTGCCCCTCGAGACGGTACAGTGTTAGAGGTGTTTTTTGTTTTGTTTGTTTTTTTTGTCTTACATCCTCCACACACATGATTCACAAGGAGGTTTAAATGCTCAAGCGTCCGCTCGTCTAGCGGTCAAAACAAACATGTTACTGGTGCTCCTCCACCTTAAATAACCACTCCACATCCCCTATACCACTTCTACTGGTGTCTGAACCTCTTTTGTACCAGACCCATTTACAGATGGAGCCTACGCCATCAACAATCATCTGGTAATCTAGATCGCTAGGCCACAGCAGTATGCTTCCTTATACCGGCAGGCCAATAAAAGCAGAAGAGCAAAGACAAGTTAGAGCTGTATCTGGGTCCAGCACATTAGTAGGATTGTTCTATTCAACTGAATCTTTTTTTGTTGTAAATCCATAAGCAATAGCTCATCTTTCAGTTGACATAAAATCCTAATACCTTGCATGTGTTTATACTGGAGCCAGTGTGTTTATACTGGAGCCAGTACTATAAAGAGGAGCTTCTCTCCATGTCAATAAACAAGGAAAGTGACAACAGGAAATGAACCCGACTTCTTTATTCCATCTGGGGCTTACTCCGAGATACCATGCAACTTTAGACTCTGTGGACAGAGAGGATTAATATGTCTTGGCCAAAATATATTTTAAAAGTTCTTACCTCCAGTCCCCAAATCAGGTAAGGATTCCAACTGTCTTGTCTCTTGTCTGGTGTGTCACCACATTAAGCAAGAGCACAGTATTTTCCCAGCTCATTCTTCTAAACAGCAAACCACTTGTGGAGACAGACGAAACCAGCAAGTTATACCTGTTTCGGGTAATGGGGCAAGATTTGGGTGCAACAGGAAAAACCTAGCCTTCCGGAACTATAAGATAATTTTTTTTCATTCGCAGAAAATATGTTACTGAGGGGGAGAAAAAAAACATATTTAAAACAGGAGATTCAAAAAAGGAAGTTTCTCACAGGTTCTTTTGGGAAATTGATGATTGTTGAAGTACCACTTCAAAGCTACTAAATTCCAGATTCGGCATAACCCTGTAAATCCAAACCACCTGCCCTTGTCACATCGGTGAGAGTGAGAGTCAGAGCCTCAGTGGGATTAAATTACTTTTCTCTCTGTCTCTCATTCCATATCTTTGCTCTCTCATCTACTTCTCTTTGCAATTTTGTTATGCTCTATATCCTTGTCTAAGATCTAAGTTAGTGAAGTTGGTCTTTTAAACATAGGTTTTAAGCCTTAATTATTATACTATGTGTACAAATGCATCTTCCTAAACACACCTGCAATAAAAGGACAACTACCTGAATGATGAAACATGTTTAAAAACACCAAGCCCTCCATCTGACCATCGCTTCCACGCTGTATGCAAACATGTGCTGCACATACTGTAAGAAAAACACACATGTACAGTCTGTAATACATGCAAACATTTATTTATTTATTTTTACAAAGGACTATTCATTTTGCTACACGGATATCGAATACAACAGCCTTTCTAACACGAGAATGCATTATTGCATTTGCTGGCTTTTAGTTCTGTGCTCTAAGTACCAGACAGGACAGTCTAGTTTAATGTCTTGGTGTAAAAATCCACCAGAGGCTTAATTGCTGTGAGCCATTTGGTGCGATATTCAGAGTCATTCACACAAAAGTGCGATGTGACACCCTCTAGTGAATATCATCCCGGCAACTGTTTACGACTGCAGACTTCAATTAGCAGCCCAGATCTCACAATTAACAAACTACTCTGCAACACTGTAAGACAACTGAAGAACAACTCAGCAATGCTTCAATCTTAGAGCAGAGCCTTTGGGTAGACACCTAAAACTAAGGGAACACAAAGCCACTTTGTGACTTGGAACTTGGTTTCAGGAAACTGGGTTTCACGCCAATGCATGGCACATCAGGGGAGACTTGGGGTTTGATACAACAAAGTTTGGTCAGACTAGGTCTCCCGGTCTCCTGGAATCAGGCTTAAAGTCACTGTTCCTGAAAAAAATTGCCATCATGTTCCCTAAGCTTCGTCTAAGGGAAAATTTGTTTCTTAAAATTAAGTTATTTTTTTCCATGTGGATGCTTCTGGTGATGCTTCACAGATTTACAGGAGAGTTCATATGGGTTTGAGGCCATTAACTCAGAGTGTTGCCAAATTAAGATGGGGGGGGGGCAGGATATCTCTGAAACATTTAAAAGTCTACTGCATTACACAAAAATGGAGCCAAACTCATGTACATATAACCACATTCTGTACGGAGTATCTACAGGCCTGTCACAAATACTACTAAATCTTTAATTTACAAGATGATAAACCATGACTCATGACTACACAGTGATACTGACTGGCTTTGTGGGGAAAGTAATGCAATGATATACAATCCACCATAACATTGTTAAGGAGCCAAATAAGAGGAGTGGATACAGTAATCTCTTCTGTATATCTGTAGTCTGAAAGACCTTCAGGAGATATCTGCTGACAAATTAACCACTGCTTTGTGTTTGAATGCACCGACTTAGGCCGAGTTACTGGAATTCCACGAATGTGGCCCAAGCCCATAAAGAAGCAATGACACAGTGGTACTTCCATCACAGTGACACTGTTACAGTGACTGAAAACAGCAGTAATGTTTTTATTGACACAGGCAAGGGTGCTCAAATTCCACAGCTAATCTGCCATTGGGAAGACAAGTTAACCACAACACAATTGAAGTGCAGCTCCCCTGCGAGGGCGAGTGGTGTTTCTACTAGGGATCCATACTTCTGATAGGGTGACTCTAGTGTAAAGGTACTCACAAATGTTTGTGGGTGGGGCATTGTTGTGCTAGTGAGCTGAACAGACACTTTCTGTTGAGTCTGTATGCGAGGCTGACAGCCGCTGTAGAAAAGTCATACAAATGCATTTGTCCAAATCACAGCATTGAAACCAGGCACTCAAAATGACTGCTTTATTTATTAAAGAAATAGAAAAATTCTGCTATTGCTGCCACTTTGTCAGTGCTAAGAAACAATACATATTAAAAAGAAATACATATATAGACAAGTATTTCAAATGGAAGCATTACAAGAATTCAGCTCAAGAAAGTTTTCCCTAAAAGAATCTGCCTGGTCTGTAAGAGTTAAAGGTGGGTGGCTGTAAACATCTGCTGGTGAAGAATTTATTCCCTAAAATCACTGTAATTAAATGTAGAATAAATTGTGTTCTATCCTCCTGTCAGTTCTCTACAAGAGTCAACATGAATTCAGGGGAGAAAAAGAGGCTTGAGTCACAAAAATGAACCAAATGACAAAAAAAAGCAAAACACAACTATTCATCCCACCCATATACCAAAAAGAATAATTACATTTGAAGCATAACTGTTTCTGCACACCGACTTAGGTGTCTGGATATTGATTCCATACAAAATATTTACACAGGACTCAGACATTTAAAAACACAACAGTCTCAGTTACAGGCCACGCTGCCCACATTAGCAACTGTAAAACCTACTACGCTTCATTGGCATTGGTTACAAGAGAAACTATATAATCCACACCCTCCCAATAGGCTATTCTTAATAGTTTAATATTCTACTGCAGTTTTTTTTGCGTGTTATTTTTAATTGTTATTTCTGCTTATAATATTTATTTAAATCGAAACATGCTTACTAATTATTTACGCAAAAATAGCTTTTTAAAAGATTCCTTAGGGGAAGTGAGGAAAGGAAAAATATTACACATGACAGACCCTCTTCACTTCAGTTTTCTCTGCCAAACTGCCATGCTATTTAGTCCTCAGTTGATTTTGTGTGCTTGTGACCAGTTTGAGTTAAAGTGCTCTGTTTTTGCTGCTGCACTGTGGATTCGACGGAACCAGGGACCAAATTAAACGACTAGCTGGTTTAATAACGTAAATCAGCAGAGGGGTTTAAATCTTGACAGATATTGTTCCCATTTATGGTGGGAAACATGGATTTGGATTGAAATAAAATAAATAAAAAGGGGGCTTCTTTCCAAATTACAATTAGCTGCAAATTACAAACACAGAACAGAGACGTGCATTGCTGTTTAGGCAACTTTAACCACTGTGGTTGTAAAGCCTCCTATGAACACAAGCTCTAACTGATAACAACTTAGCAGTCAGCT
This sequence comes from Polyodon spathula, assembly GCF_017654505.1. NCBI lineage: Eukaryota > Metazoa > Chordata > Actinopteri > Acipenseriformes > Polyodontidae > Polyodon > Polyodon spathula. The sequence goes on from NC_054559.1 coordinate 12,897,854, forward strand.
TCAGCTAAAACGCTTTAGCCTTGTTTGGCAAGTGCAAACAGTGTGCATTATTTTTACTGCTCTTAATATGCAGCAGATACACAATTCGGAACATACTTTGACTGTCTGAAATGCTCCCTTAAAATCTAAACCCTGGCAGATGCACAGAAATCTTTAATAGCATAACAAACATTTGAATCCCATTTAAATAAGCTTAAAGCCATTTCTCTGGGACAGGTTTATGTACGATATACAGAAGAGCATGACTGCCCTACTGTTTTATGAGGACTGCACAGAAACACTTGAGAATATGACTGCAGATTTAAACATACAGTAATTTAAAACTTTCTGGCATGGGCTGAAATTTAACCATAAAACCAGCCTCACCTTTATCAAAACATCAGTATGGCAGAACCCCACCCCACACCACTTCCACCCCCTCATCCAAAACATATAGTAGTGGTCTACATTCTCAAACCTCCACTCCAAATTATAATTTACACCATTTTTTTTTTTCAGAAAGGAAAAATGCACCCAATAAAAAGATATCCAACCCAAACATTTAATTTAGGGGCTTTTATGTAGTATTGTAATTGGTGGTTGTGTTGTTTTTCCTTAAATTGCACTAATGGTAATTTGGAGTTAAGTAGTACCTTCCAACATCCATCTATTACTGTTTGTTTTCTTAGAAAATAGATGGTCTGGAAGAGAGTATGGCCCTCTTGGATGTTTAGAGATATAATGGAGCTTTTTTTTTTAATCCAGCACACTTTGTATTGTGCCAAGTATCACTTCAGCACAACTGCAGTTCTTGAAACTTAGCAAGAAAAATATAACTGAAAAAAACAATAAGGTGAAGGAATTTAAAACAGGAAGCGTTCATTTATCCTATAAAACCCAGAAGTGGATTCCAAGTTATTGCAACTCCTAAAAGTTGACAGGCTGCATGGCGTCTGATTGGACAGCAAAACCCATCCTTTAAATCAGTCATGATTAACAGGGCAAAGGGCAGGGTGCCAGGTGAGAGACAGCAGCTACAACTGTCATCACTCACTGTCACTAAACATTACCACATCCATGCATTGTTTACATTGATCAGAGTGTTTTTTTTTATTGTTGTTTCTTTTTGGTTTAACAATGTTCTCTTTAGGGTTAAAGCTTCACAGATTTAAAAAAAGGTGTACAATTTCCATCAGTATCCTGTTCAGTCCTCCCAAATGTATTGTGTGAACTAAACCCAATTTTCAACCTTGTCTGTGCTGCTATGCTAATAACTTCAACAGCCAAGAGTTCAATCCTGTTCTCATCAAAAACTAGTTTAATATCACAATTAAATAACATAGGTACAGCAATATGTGCATTTTAAATGTGGTCGTCTAATTTGACCAATATTTTTTTTTAAATGTATTTCATTATGGGGAAACCATTTAACACTACCATATTACCCTGAAGAAACCCTTGTGGCTACAGCAATAGCAGCACACCAGACTTGGCACGGTCACAGAAGCAGACTTGTCCCAATAAGGTTGGACCATGATCCTGCAATAGTATTGGTATCCTTTTAATACTATTGACATGTTATGTACCACTGTGGTATCATCTGTCTACCAATGATCATATGGTGCCACTGCTGTTGTCCTTATGTTACCAGTGCTCTCTTAGTCAAAAACGGTAGCAAGGCCTCTAAAGATCATTTCAGTAAAGAGTACAGATAAAATCAGGTCTGGGTTATATTTTGTAAATAAAAAAATACATGTCATTAGTTAAAGCACAGGTTGTTTTCTTCCTGCATGCAAACATCCTATCTGGATGAGGTGCAGTTTCTTGAAAAGGCAAGCAGTATGCATGTATTTATCCATGACCAATTAGGCAAACTGAAATGATATATTGCACTGTATGCGGTGAACCCTTTTAGGGCTGAATTCTACAGTAGGTGGTAGAAAGTAATTAAAAAACTAAAAGCTGTCTATGGATTATTGGGTTTGAAAAATACTGCTCTGTGTTGTTACTGGAAAAGCCACTGAGACGGGCAAGACTGGCATTTTTATTTATGCTGTAATAAAACTCAAATTTACAGTCCGTCTTACTCTTACTCATAGATCCCAATTGGTACAGATGGATCTCATGAAATGTTTTGGCGTGAAAAAGAAAAAAAAACAAAGTTTTGGCACAGGGAAGCGGCTTCAATTCCAGAAACTGGCACCCATCAACAGCTTTACATAGTCAAGGGGTTTAAGTCTTATTTTTATTATGCATGTACAAAACAATGACAGATTCCAAGTCTCCCTACAGGAAGTTTTTGTTACCTGATCTCCATTCCAGTTATTGCAATACAGAATAATGTGGTTGTGTAATTGTGTACAAGCTGAATCAGAAATACCTTCTCCAATGTAGTTTTATCTTGCATATTAAAAATAATAATAATAATAAAAAAAAAAAAAAAAAAACACTTGCACACCACAGAGTGACAGACATGATAGGAGAACCTAAACACATGCATGCTGTACTCGGGATTGTGCATGGCCTTGTTTCATGGCCTACAAAAGTCCCACAAGCCTAGACTGGACATTCAAAGTGCTCTCTTCCTAAACAAAACTTTGTGGAAAAATCTGCTGTGAAAATTTTTGACAAATTTAATGCAACCATTTATTCTTACCCACAAATTTTAAAAGATAAATAAATAAATAATAAAAACAAATTAATATTGACTCCACCTGTGATACAAGTAAACAACAATGCAAATGGACACATTCCATGACAGTCAGGTTTTTTGGGGAGTGGGGCGGATTAATTAGCATCAACATAAAAAAAACCCCTTTCCTTTTAAAGGAAAAACAACTCCACTAAGCACTATCCACTATCTCCCTTTACCTAGCAGCGGCAAAAAAAAAAAAAAAAACAGCCGGGTGGAACCGATAAGAAATACTTTGATGGAAAACTCAGGGAAAGGAATTTTAATTGAAACAATATAAACCTACTTAGTGCTGAGTGATTTACGCAAGAGGAGCACAATTAATAATACCTGAGGTCTTGGCTATTGCAAACCATAGTAAATGAGCAGGTACACACGACTCACAGTGTGCACCTGAAGCTGTCTGGGGCTGGTTACTTGGTGGAAGCATTGAAGATTGGAATCTGGGTTCTTGTTGTAGGGTAATATTTGGTAAAACAAACAAGTCTATCGATCTTAAAGCTGCATCTTATAGGAACAAGGATCTTTCCAGTTTACTCTTTATTATAATTTCCTTTCTCCACCTGGGGGCTTCTCTTCACTCAAGTACACAGGCCTTTATTATTGATTAAAACTCCAAGGGAATGTACACTTCCACACTCCCAAACTAACAGCTTGATCTCTTTCGACAATACCTCCATTAGGCACATACCTGCAATTACTGTCACCTAGCAACTGGTTAGAAATCTGAACAAGATTTAATTCAATCTTAAAAGCTGCTGGCACTGGTCTCCAATTACATTGCAAATTCACAATTAAATGTGCAATTTACAAAAAGTACCATTTGTAACTGGAGACACTTGAGGTAATGTGTAATGAAAAGGTTAATATAATATTGTACCATGCTTCCTGCAAAATGGCTTCAGCATGGGTCTGCATGAGGTACTTCAAATCTGGTGACCAGTTGTACCTTAGTTTGTCATGCCAAGAATTTCTGGAGCATTCCTGGCACAACAAACTAGGTATAACTAACTGGTCACCATGGAAACTGACAGCTGAAACAATGAGAGCAATCAAAGTCTCATCAAATAGCATCTTATATTGTACAATATTTTAAAAATAAATAACAAAACAGGGCACCCAGAATGATTCCATGTGTGACACAAATGCAGCTACAACCCAGTGATGGCATTAGAAGCTGTCCAGACTCCATGAAGCTGTGGCACCAAATTCATGTTTCTTGAATGCAGTTTGGTGTCTTTGCCAAACAAGGGACTTTCATAGAAACAGTACTGGTTCAATTAAGGGTCCGCTGATTTCACAACAGCCACAAGCAAAACACGGATTACTGAAATTAAATTACATAATACAAAAACAGGGAATTTGGCAGGTGAATAAATATGTATTTCTGAGGCCAGGTTCCAAACGCTATTACAGCCATAGAATCAGTGAAGTCAAGAGTTTTAAGGTTCGTGCCGAGTATACGTTTATGACTGGAAATGTTTTAGTGCAACATTTTCTGTAAAAACAATAGAAAAATAGATCCAGTAATGCATTGTAAATCTTGTTGTGAGACCCTAATCTAAATGTTAACAGCCATGTTGCCGTAATTGCTAAAGTGGGACACCAGATAAGGGAGATTCCTAGAAAATTATGTTTGGAAGTCTTCCTGTGGCGCCAAGCTAATAAAAGCAACCTAGGAGAACAATATAGCACTATCACACATTTAACCAAAATACGCTGCAGAAAACTATCCAGTGACTGTTTGAGCTCACTTTGTACAAGATACTAGCAAGAGGCGATTTTATCAGTTCCCCCACAATCAAGCAGCGATGTGTTTTTTCACTTGACAGCTGCAGATACAGACATTACAATGGTTAGGTTTCCATACCTGTGACTTAGTTTCAATTCCTATGACAGCCCCTGGACTACACAGTTGCTCTTGCCATAGGCATATGGAGTAGATGTCATGCAGAATTATAGACCTAAATTACTCTTCCAGTAAAATGGCTCATTACAGTAAATGCCTGCTGGTTTTCTATAAGTATTTATTGTACAGAAATGTTATTTTATAAAAAAAAAAAAAAGCATGCAATCTCAAGATTCCTGACAATGCCGTCTTGCATTTAGCAGGACCTCAGGATCCCCCATCCCAAGACACAAGTGTCAGGGATGAAATACTCTGTGAAAAGACGTGGACAGTCATCTCCACTCAAGCGTCTTAACATAAACTAGACATGAAGCGTTATGATTTTACACAAGAGAGTCCCTTCAGCTTCGCATATTTCAGATAACAGAGTTGCCAATATTTTTTTTTCTTCCTCTGGATATTATAAATTGCACTCCATATAAGCCGGTGGCTGTGGTCCAAAAATAACATTCCGCAGCTGAGGAGGGCTGTCATCCGGCCTGCTGCATGTGTGCTGCTTCACTCTTAACAAGGAGATGGCCATCGTGTCCAGGCTTGCAGGGGCTGTGAGGTATGACAGCCAGGGGGACTGAGAGATGCAGGCAGTACGCGCGCAAACCCACACACACACACACACACACTTCTGAGGCCCTGACATATGTTTGAGAAATTGCAATCAATATAGGCACAATTCATGTATTGTTTTTTTTTTTTTCAAAAAGAACCAGTGTAAAGGAGTTAGCATATTAAAAGATTTACTCTTCCACAGTTGTATAGTCATTAAGAAGCAAAGCGAGGTCCTGAAAGGGGTTCTTTGTCATTTCTGAATTCATTTTTGAGTCAAACGGATTATTTTGCAAGTAAGGGGACGTTTATTAATATGTATGTGTTATAAATGCATTCATTAAAGTATTAATTCAAGCCAATGTGCATAGCTTCCCAGATATTTACTGTACATTATGCCAAAAGCACACTTTAACTTTTTTTCCTACACGTTTTGCAACATAACCCTTTGAAATATATTGTGAAGAATGTGTACTGGCGTGTAAGAAAAAAGCTTTCTTGTTTGCAGTTTGTGTGGTCTGTATTAATAATGAATCACTGTATTACACAAGAGGGTATTTTAAATTCATTCATGGTTGTTTTCTCAACTAGAACCAGTGGTAGGGTGACCAGATTTTCAAAGCTCAAAAAAAGTACACATTGTTAAATAATTTATAAGACTAATTAAACCATTTAAAGATAGGCTATTTAATGGTTATTTAAAATATCCATCCTTTCACTTGATATTCAAGTTTTTCTTTTTTTAAGCAGCTATTTATTTAGTGTTTATTATTATTATTATTATTATTATTATTATTATTATTATTATTATTATTATTATTATCATCTCTGTAGAGCGTGGTTTAAAAAAACACATTTCCTTTCTGGCATTTTTCTTGGTCTAAATCCCACCAGAACTGAACAGCTACAAAATTATTGTATTACACATAATTGCATATTCATACTGAATATAAAGTACATGAAAATGCATGGTACACTGAGGAATAAGCATGCATGGTTGTGTTAATCGCTTTATAAAAATAATGTTCTTGATTACCCTAGTGGCTTTTTTTTTACTTTTATTTTGTTATCACTGCAGGTGCTATAAACTAAGTTATATAGGAAGCGGTTGTTTACATTATTTTCTCAAAAAGTATTTCGACTGTGTCACCCTACAGGACGTTGATGAAAACCGGGACTTTAAGATTTTTTGAAAAATGTCACGACACTGGAACCTTTGATGGATAACCAGGACCGTCCCGACTAAACCAGGATGTCTGGTCACCCTAACAAGTAAAGACTTCCTTGCACGAAGGGCTGAGCGAAAAAGAAATCTGACAATGTGTAAACTAAACCACTTTTCTTCCGAAACTTAACTTCAAATGACTGATTCAGGACAAGACAGGTTGTTAATAAGTAGCTATGAAGCAGGTTTAGAAAACAAAATCATTACAAGTTCATGGAGTTCAAACTGTCCCAGTTTCTCCCATTTCCTTCAAGCTCAATGCTTAGTACTGTGTCTTTACTTACAGTCCCCAAAACACTTAGTACCTCATCATCTGAATTTAAAAAATACAATTCCTACCTTCCAGCTTCTTCATTCTCTGGTCAGCCTCCCTCTGACCTGGTGGCTCCTCCCTTTCCTGCTTGTTTCCATGGTATTTGTTCTCCCTTGGCTTGGGTCCTCCTGTGCTGTCAGCTCGAGAAAACGAGGCAATTCTCTGAAGTATGGAGCCTACACTGTCCTTCTGCGGAGGGGGCCCCTGGGCAGGCTCCTCGCTGATCTGGGTTTTCTGGGTAACCTTGCCCTGAGCAGTTGAGGGCTGAGCTACTGGGGAGAGCTGCACAACTTGGGGCTGTGAGACGAGACGGAACTGGGGTGTCTGGGGCGGTGAAAGGGGGACAGGAGACTCACTGACACTGGGGACTGGGAAGCGCCCTGGAGGGGGCATGGAGCCGGCTTTGGCTGTTTTGCTGTGTATCCCTGCTGCTACAGTGTCCAAGCTGCTGGTGGAGACTGCAGGGCTGGCTGAGCTGGTGGGGCTGCTCAACTTGAGGTGGGATCTAGGGGCTGGCTTAGGGAAAGCCTCTTTTGGAGCTTCTTGAGGTTTGGCCACCAGGTTATCAAGATCCAGAGGAAATTTGTTCAATTTTGTGGGATCCTTTGGTTTGGGAGACTGGGTACCGGAAGTGAAAGAGGGCTCCCTTCGAAGAGGCCCGGAGTTCTGCCTGAGAGAGGCAGCATTCCAAGTGGGACCAGAGCTGCGGTACCCCAAGCTTGGTGATCTGGCATTTCCAGCCCCTCGACTTTCAGTGATGCGGAGATCCAGAGAAGGCATTGAACCGTGGTTCACCCTCATGGGCTCTGCGGGCAAGGCAAGAGGTGGCTCTACTTCAGAATGGAACATATTGCCATGGGAGGAGAACTTCTGCAGTGCTGGGCTGCAGATGCGCTGGGGTTTGAAGTCGCTCATCCCCATTGGGCTTTGGGGAGGGCTTGCGCAGGAGCTTTGGGGAGGGCTTGCGCAGGAGCTGAGTTTGGAGGATGCCTGGTATTCCAGGCTGGAGGTGGAGCTATGGAGGCTGTCATTGTCGCTTCCCGGCCCACAGGACGAGGAGAAGCCGTTGGGGTTAAACTTGGTCTGGAAGGAGGAGACCCGAGTGATGCTAGTGCCAGTGTTACCATTAGTTTTGGCTATGGCCATGGAACCTCGGTTGAAGGAAAGGCTGGATACCATTTTGTTCTTCATGACTGGGCTGGGGGCCAGGCTAGAGCTGATACTGATCCTTGACTGGTAAGTGGGCTGGACATGGGCGGTAGGTCCTCTGCCCTCATTGGTTTTGGACAGGATAAGGCTGCTGGCTGAGGGGCTGAAGGAAGAGTTGAGGGTAGAGGTGGAAGAAAATGTAGGGACATCGTCCACATTGTCAATGTCGAAGGATCTCTTCAATGCTGTGGCGAGAAATAAAAACATAAATATTCGTACTGCTCAGCAATGTGGCCAAGTTGATAAATCAAGACCAAAAAGTAGACAGTGTCCTGCCAATATTGATGGGCTGGAAGTCTGGGCCGATTAACACAAACCAACTCAAGTCTTATCAAGGCCAAGTTTTATTTGTAGACAATTTACTTAAGCTCTCAAATTATTTATATATTAGATTATAGAAATTCAATAAACAAACATTTTTCACACTGCCTACTTACATTTTGTAATTCAAAACACATCATGATATAAAACAGCCATTAGGCCATAAAAGCATGTCCATATGAAGTCTTGGATGCATTTATATTCCAGCTTATACCCCCATATTGATGCTGTTTTCAGCCAACACACAATTTATTTTTCGGTACTGATATGTTCCACGTGTTGGTTCCTAACTCCTGGAATTGTCAGACTTCCCATAATTTTATGTTAAGAAAATGGCTATATTACTGTATGGCATATTCTGGACAAACCACTTAGCTCCAAGTAAATACACTAGCACTTATTTAAATACTTTCCAGCCATGAAAATGTTTACTGTCCCAGTTCTGGGCTTCCAAAGCAAACAGAAGTCTATCAGGGTTCAAATTAGTGGCCCGCAGGTAAGTGGATTATTGGCAGAATAATGTCCATATCTATTAACACTGGTGTGAATGCATTCCTTGGAGAAAAAAAAAAAACACAACATGTAGGATGATTCTTGAGTTTTGTTAACATGCACAGGACAGGGACAATCTTTACACCACCCCTCCGAACTAAATCAGGATCAGACTTTATTTGCTCCACTTACGACTTTCGTCATAAGGGCACACAGTATGTGCAAAGCAATAAGCTTCAAGCTTTCTCATACAGCATTCTACAGATATCCTGAGAAACCATCACTCATAAACAGCTACCAAAGAGCCACACATGAACAGGCTTTGAACTGTACCGGATCAATGGCATTCAGCCTGGGAAGCAAAAACTGAATTTAAAACATGTTTATAGTGGCAGTAATCATTTTGGAAGTCTTTCAAAGTATTTTTTTAAATAAATTGCACAGTTTCAGAAGACTGTATTGCAAAGGTCCCTTCTATAACACTTGTTTAGCTTGAACGATAGCAAACTTATTGACGACTTTACAATGGAGCAGTAGAAAATAAAACCCATTCCTAATACATTGCATTCCCGAAGGATGCCAATCCAACAAGTGATTTTACATGTAACTTGTGAAGGTTTAGCATTTTTCCATTTTTAAAGTTCCTTTCTTGAGACAAACAGATGGAAAATGGATAGAAAAGCCAAGCTTCAGTGCAGTGTTCCTCAGAACAGTGTCCGAAGTTAAGCAGCAATTATACTTCTAACTTTTTGATCTTCCTTTGATGTTTGCATGACATCACTCACAAACACATGTGCTTTGTGTCTAGAAACAGGTTATAAAAGCTCAGAATAACAATACAAAATACATAAATCAGTAGCTTCCTTGAGGCATCTCTGCAACACCTGCGTTTGCTTGTTGTGTTTGAGCAAATGGTTTTCTGCTCTTGTAGAAACTCTGTACAACTGGCATGGGCAATGATTTCCACTTTGTAAGGGTACTGTATGTTTTCTATATTAAAAAAAAAAAAAAAAAAAAAACAAGCCTACATACTGATTTAAGGTATCAGTGGAATACCACCAAAGGGACTAACTAAAAGAGGGAGCTCTTCAGGTTGTCTCCAAATTGAAAGGGACCGATAGACGGTGATATTAATGACGACCTAATAAAAAACACCCAACGCTAAAGTCAAACACAACTTCTAAAACTACAAGCATGTGTGTGAGTGCACAAGTACTGCTGCCGCGTGTGTGTGTGTGCATGTGTATATGTTTCATAACATACGGCATAGATTTTCAGAGCCACAAGTTAAGTGCTTGCAGGGAAAGGATTTTTGGGGACAGTGCGGTAGACTTGAAAAAACTTGGAATGAGAGTGTGCCTAGGCCAAAGACCCATGGAATGCAAGTCATGACCACAAGCTGTGTGTTTAAAGCCAGAGGTGAACAAAACTAAAGGCAGGGTCCAGCTGTTTGCAAGGCTCAGCATGGTGATGGGGAGAAGCAGGAAAGGAGATGGTAATCCCAGCACTGCTGCTGCCCCAAGGCACTTGGAGAAGAAGGAGGCCTATTGTTCTCTGCCAGTTGACTTGAGAGAGGGGGGCGGTGAGTGGGAGTTGGGGCTGGCACTGGAAGAGAGGAATACAGTTCATTTATACTACAAAAAGTTTAACTATCAAAAACTTGTTAAAAGGTTTTTGTGAGATAATTTGGTGCGTAGCAAACCTTTCCTAAGCAACGGACTCCAAACAGAAGTCTAGTTTAATCTTACCTTTATCAACTAAGATCTTCTAGCAGGAAATAGAAAGATCCAAAAAACAATTCCATGTTCATGACCAAGTCAAGTATTTACTATCCTGCTCTTTCAAATTGGACCATGTTAGAACAACACGCACCCTATCATTTTAAAAAGCCATAGATTGCAGTATACTTCATCTGTAAAATGTATTTCACAGTGTTACTGCATTACCTGGTATTCCTGAATGCATTTTTTAAACGGTAGCAAGGAAAAGTCTTTGTCTGTTAAGTCAGCTAGATTGTTTCCAAATACTTTGTACAAAGTTTATTGACATTTCCTAGTTAGGATTAACTGCAGTTACATAACAAATTATGTCTCAGCCACCGTGCTTTGTGATCCTTTTCATGACTTCCTTCTGATCCCTACCAGCCAGAGGGTTTTAGAAAATAAACCCTTGTCTACATTATTTTTATAGATCCTACTGAACTGTCACAGTGAGGTTGTAATTGTTATTGGTCCACATCCTGTAATGTATAGGACTGTGTGCGGTAGTCTAGTCTTGTCATGTCACAGAAAGAAACTGTTGAAAGTACAATGATGGATCTCAAGATGTTTTCCATCAAACAACAGACAAATGTGCAGACAGAATCTAATTATTATTAAAAGGTATGATAACTACCTTATTCGCAAAACTTGAAAGCGAATAATGCAAGTTGCAGTATTTAAATACTGGTCGATATGGTGACAAAATGAAGCACATTCTAGTCCAAAAACACACACTCATGACTTACTGCGTGACAGAGAAATCAAAGGGAAAAGCTGACTAAAAACTCAATGTGAAGACATTAAAATCATTCAGCAAACCCCACACATCTGTAAATGTTTATTTTATGGTCTGGAATGTACTGTATGTCTTTGCTGAATCAATAACGACAGCCGTTTTTCCTATGCCTCGTCCATTCCTGAGAGCCACTCAGCTACACTGGAATGCTGGAAAAATAATCAATACAAACAAGAAAACCAAAGAAAAAGAGCATCCTGAAAATCCATGAGGCAGCTTATGAAATTATCTGCACATAACACACAACTTAACCCATTATATTCAAAACTGGGAAGCATTAATACACAATGTATCCTATTACTGTTCCAGTGAGTTTGCTGGTACACAAGATTCCCCATTACTGAATTTATTTGGTATACAGGATAACATTAACTGTATCCCAGGACTTGTCCCTGGAGTCCAGACAGCTTTAAAGCTGCAATAACAAGCTTCCCTCACAAGTTACACTGGCTGCAACATCAGTCACAGAAGACATCAGGTCTACAATAAATGACTGGAAGACTTGTATTTTTCAGTTGATAAAACCCCTCGACAAACAGTTCTTTAAAACACAATTATCTGAATCAAGTCTCTCAGCACAACCCCATCACTGTACTTCACACAGAGGTGTTTATTATTTCTTCTTCTTCTTCTTCTTCTTCTACTACAAGCCTCAATCAACATACACAGCACAATATTAGGACAGGAAAGGAAGAACACAGCTCAGGAGCTTCTCAAGGCCCTTGTTTGATTTATATTTCCACCCAATGGAGGAAAATCCACTGTAAACAATTTCCTTCATCTCTATCCCTGACCGTAAGTAGAGATTCTTCTTCCCCAAACAAAGAGCCAATTGACAGGGGGGGGGGGGGGTGGGTTGCAGTGGAGGGTCAAGTTACTCCAGCCTCCTTCTTGACCCAGAATTCCTGCTTGGAACAATTACGCCATCTCGGGAGGTTGGGAACGTGCAGACAGAGTGGGTCTTGCAAGAAGTGTTATGACATTCTATAAAAAAAAACATTCAGGAGAAAGGAAATGCATAGGAGTTCAGCACACTAGACAAACATCCAAGCACATACACACACACAGAGTCAAATGTATTTGATTTTGAGCTGTGCACACACTCAGCTGGCATATCCAAAGCAAATTCATGCATATTGATGTTTCGTGAGGAACAGTCTCAAAATGTACGATTCCATGTGCTACTCTGGAGAACAGACATTGCTGCAGATTTCCTCCACCAGTTTCCTTGAATGAAAGCATTAATTAGTGTGTAGAAATATCATCAAAAGCAATGGACTCCTGTCTGTTCAAGGTTGCTCTGCACGCAATTGAAAGTGTTCGCGAAAGTATTTTCCCCAGTTCACATCTATCAACAGAGCACAGGCCTGATAGCACATCTTAACAAATGGCCACCACTTCTTATAGAAAAACAGACAAGTTGCTCATGTGGGATATGCATCTTGGTGGGGGGTATCTGTTTTTGGTACTGGTCGGTCACAGCTACTGCCTTACAATCTTACACCATTAATGTAAATGCATACTCAGCCAAAAAGAGTTAACCGCTAAAAACAAGCCATCATCACCACTAGCTGCCATGGGTCTCATGTTTGGGGCCGCCTACGTATTTTAAAATGGACCTCGACTACAGTCTGATGACTCAACTATAAAAGTATAGCTATTCATATCGAATGTAGTAGCTCCATGGTATTTCTGTACCTGAAAAATGAAGAACGTTGGAGCATTAATTCTGCCCCCCCCCCCCCCCCCCCCCCCCCCCCCCCTTTTGTTACAAGAAAGCAGCAAGAGTTTAACAGCTAATAAAATCTAGGCACCACAACTTTTTCAAATTGCAGAAGTTTTGGTAAATTGGTTTAGGCCTACGATCAATACATAAAGGCTGATTTGCACATTGAAAACTCCCATAATGCCACCGTAAATTGTGTTTAGAAACCGTAAAGTCTGATTTTACCGGCCGCTAAAAATACGACGTATAAAAAATGGTGTTCACCTGGCGTTCTGCACCCACTATCAAATTAATCCATTCAAATTACATTTAAATGCATTCAAAATGAACAAAAAAGCTCATGGAATTGGGTTAGATTTGGACGCTAGATGGACGCAAAATTTCTAATGTGATGTAAGGATTTTGCCTTGCACTTGGGCAATTGCTGACCCTCCAAAGACTTTACACCTCCTCCTACAAAGGTGCAAACCATTGTAGGAGTGAGTAACTAAGAGCTGTATAAAAGCACACACCTGCAGAGACCTGTCATTGGCTTCAGGATGGCTGCTGTGGTACACTTCCTGAAGAGGCGACACTTGGCTCTTCAGAGACTGGAACACGTTCGGAGGAGAAGGGCAAGACGAAGAAGACCCTGCATATTCAATACCAGGGTCACTTTGTTTGGGATGCTGGAGGATGTGGTGCTAAAGCGTTATCGTCTCACTCCACAGGTCATCCTAGACATAATAGCTGAATTGAGGGATAAGCTAAACCCCAGCGTCAATCTAAGGACCACTATCCTTGCTCATGTGAAAGTGCTGTGTTCTCTGCACTACTTAGCCTCTGGTTCCTTTCAGATCACAGTTGGAGATCACCACAGCCCAATCCACCTTTTCCAGAGTGCTAGGCAAATTTCTGGATGTCATGCTAAAAAAGGGAGGCCAATACATATAATTTAAGGATACTGCAAAACTGAAGTTGGCTGAGGCTTTTCCAAACAACTCTGTTTCATGCTGAGTGACCTCAGCCATAAGGACTCTCAGCTTCTTCTCAGAAAACATTTTCTCTTTTCAGTGCACCAAGAGGTTTTTGCTGCCCTTCCTTTGACATTTTCTTTTGCTTTGTATTTTTCATGCTCCACAAATGTAACACAGCTCTGTACCCCTAACTCTGGAAGGGCGGCCACTAAATAGACCGCTGAGCTCATTGAGACCCTCATTATCATAATAGCGGATCATTATTTGTGCGTGTGGAGTAATTTGCATTGCTCTTAAGCTTACATAGGGCGTACTGCAAAAAATTCAAATTGCATTGCAGCCAGGCAATTATTTTGCATTGTGCCTATGCTTACATCACCCCCAGAGTAAGGGTTGATCAAGAATCAGAATCAATAAAGGTTCAAACATTGACAGTTCTGACTTCCTCAGGTTAACATACTACTGTTCAACAAAATATACTTCAAGTAAATCCTGTCCAGTGCTATTTAAACATATGCCGCCTGATTTACTGGCTTCAATAGGCTCCAGCACAAAGTTAATTGAGATAAGTGAAAATGTTAAGATAAAACACAGCATAAAAGTTTGATGCCATGCGTATATATTGTGCAATGGTTCCCATACTAGTACATACTCACACCGCAGGAATGCAAATACAGTTTGATTCATTCCTAGTTTTACTGTGAGTTTAATAAAACACCTGACCTTGTTACCTATACATTGGGGCTAATCAAGCACATAAATAAAACCAGGAATGAATGAAACTGCTATATAATAGGTGTCTTATTTACATCCCTGAACTATATTTGCCTTATACTAATAGTATATAAAGATATGAAAATGATGCCACTGTGATACTGTTGTAGGTGCTCTTGTGCTAGAATTGCCCCTTGGTAAATGTATATTTTTGTAAGGGAAAGATCCTACGTACAACTAAGTTGTTTCTGTCTATTTTACTTATTGATTACTAACGTTGCCCATTTTCCACATAAATCTGCCCTTGATACCCATTACTTATAACAAAATAATTTATAACTTTAAAAAAAAAAAGTGCTGTATGCCTTGCTTGATTAAAAAAGAACTGCTTTTAACCCATTAAGTACAAAATACATTTATTTGAAAAATCAGAACACAACCTGTATTTATGTAATTTGATAAATTGTAAATCAGTATTTCTTCACAGAAAAAAAAAATATATATATATTTTTGGCTCCAAACTACGGAGATCATCTCTATGGGTAAGAAATTATAATTGCAGAAATAGCAGTTACATTTAGACTTAATGTGTGTGGTTAACAAAATTAGAGTAAGTTATCATAACAATATTGTTAAAGTGAAAATTTAAATGACAGGTAGATGCTTGTTAAAAATGCTCCAAAACATTACAAATAGCCTGTCCTTAAATAAGGACAATGGGATGTAATGGGTTAAGGAAAGAAGACAGCTGGGAAAGCGCTATACTCTTATGTACAGCTGGCCACTGGCAAGTAACACTCCTGCTGTAATGTATATATAGGATTATCTATGTAGATGGAAATGCACATAAGAATGCTTTGATTACTACAGCATCTTATAGATAACACAAGGTCAGCTAGTAACGAAGTATTGAAGTTGGAGCAAATTCCTAACAAAAGTCTTTTTTATGAAGAGCAACTAAAATTATTAAAATATTCACATGCCAACTAACCAAAAGTATGCTTATGGCTTAATTATAACAAGGACTACATTCGTTACTGGTCTAATTATATGAATATATGCCTCTCAGACCCTAATTCTAGAAGAAAATGGAATTTGATCTTTAATTTATGGAGGTTAAATTTGGGTGCAATACACAAAGACATATTGTGGTTTCTGTTGTCACAAATTTGTATGTTAAGGTGGTACTGATGAACAATGATTTAAATAACTCAAAACAACAACTTACAGAGCCACCTTAATATTTTCAGTGTCGATATCAGATATAGTGGTTTATTTAAAGGCCACGGTCACAAAGCAGCTGACCTGAAACTGGAACCCATACTTTCTGGCTACCAGTTCAAAGCACTGACCAAGAGGTCAGACAGGCTCCCTTCACCTATCGAAGCACAAAATCATAGATCAGGGACAGTGACACACTGTGAGGATGAAGTGTTCAGCAGCCATAGGCATTAAAGCTGATAAGTTAAGAATATGTAGCAGCAAGCTTCAAAAGACTTTTCAATAATTTCAGTACTAAAAAAACAAAAACAAAAAAAAAACACTTTTAAAATAATTTAACTAGTCATACCAACATAAAAGTGTTTTCTTTCTATGTTTGATTATTTTGATCCCCCATTGATCCCCCATTTCAGAAAAGTGATAAATAAATAAACTAAAATGTTCCATGCGCACAACCATAGGAATACGTTATGCCTGAAGGGATGTTGGATATTAAAATACATTTAGGAGAAATGCTGCAGTTTGTTAATCGGATCAAAACATTGAATAAATACAAATCAAACAAATCCGGATTAGGGTTAAAAAGGAACAGATCACAGGGTGCAGCAACAGTAAGGAATATGCTTGTGGTAATTCACAGCACAAATCAATTAATTCACAAATCCTTAAATTAAAAAGGAGCATGCATCTTAGTGAAGAGGCTGTGCTTGCATCTTAAAATAGGAACAGAATATCTAAAATGCTGCCTCAAATAAATCGAAAATCCTGTTAAAAGAGCTTCCGCATGTGACTACACAGTAAAATTCTATAATGCTGTACACGGTATGCTGTCTGAGCTCGTTACAGCAGGGAGACTTACAATTTAAAGCAAGAGGGATATAATACAGGAGGAGATGGAGGGTGGAGAGCTTGGAAGAGTCAGGCTCTTCAGTGCTCAGTTGCAATGTGCTTGTTGTCACATTTACTGTATATTGCACTTTCTGAGAGGGGGATAATATTGGAAAAAAAAAAACGACAAATAATCCTTTGCACTGCAATTTTGCGATTAAGAGAGGTTTTGAGCATTAATGAGCAGGTTTGGGAGGCAGAGCGACTGTTAGATTCACACTGAGTGATGCTCCAGTTTGTTCTCCCCTCCCTCTTCCTGGGCACACATTCTTCCAGACAGGCATAGACTTGTTCTGGCTGATCCAAAACCCACCAATCTGTACATTCTTCTTCAGTATTTACTGTGATCGCTTCACCACCAACATCAGGTGTGTGCTGTTTACCTATGGAAGCTGCCTACCTGTTCTCACATCTGGATACAGAATTCCTAGTTGCCATTTATGCAGGGTTGTAACTATAGAAACAGGTAAACCCAGGCCCTTGCCTGGAGCCCCCAAAAGACTTGACTCTTTTTTTAATGCCAGCTTTTTTTCATAAAATATTCGACAGCAGCTGGTATTTAACATCACTGCGGTTTTTATTGCTGTATCCCATTGTTCAAAGGAAACTTGCTGTTCAGTTTTCAATGCTTTTCAGTTTCTTAAAAAACACACAGCTACCCTAAAAAGTCCATAATTCATACAGCTCCTGCATTATTTCACTAAATCTGAAAGAAGAAAAGCAAAACTAAAATCACTCATATAAATGGTTGTATAGTGTTAAAAGCATTACTGGAAAGAATAACAATAATTAGCTCAACCCTTATAAGATCTGTATTTTTGCATGGCATTGTTGTAGTTTTATCATGTTTTATACTATGCATTTACCACAGTTTACCATTTTATATGCTATTCTTTACAATGCTTACCTATGCTTTATTAAACTTTGCTTTGCTTTTACGATGGCAAACTTTAATGAGAGGAACAGTGGTTTCTGTTCTTTAAGGTAACCAGCACCAGGCCATGACAATACTTGCTTACATCAATTTATTACGCATCATAAAAATGTGCTGTAAATCATTACTGAACTGCCTAATTCAAGTGCTTTAGGGGCGCTATAGGAGTATTTACACTGTTGATATACTGGGTATAGTAATGTCTGCAATCCAGACTTATATATATATAAGTACAACAGACTATAAAAACTGACTCCATTGGGAATCATTGTATACAGTAGCTGGAGCCAACATGCTGAACACAGATATGCAGTTTCTTCTCTCCTCTAGTGCATCAACTGTTCATAGAGAAGAAAAAAACCTGGGGGTACAATAAAGTTACATAAATCACCACTGTTACTCAATAAAATAACACAGTGGGTGGTTCAGATTTTACTGAATACTGGAAACAGACAAGGTCAATCATGAACAAATTATGTTTTGTGATATATCTGTTTGGAAGATATGCTTTGTTGCACATGCTTGACATAATAATTTAAACACCTCAGATAGCCGGTTGGTTGTTAAAAGTACAGTACTTTATGGAATAAAGACCCCATTGCAATAACCAGTTGCACTGCAATGAGCCTGAACAGCAACGCACCATCAGATTCTGATCAGAGTAAAGTAGAACAGCAGCTCTTACCATCCGCTCCAATGTTTTCACCTTGGCAGTGAAATCATTATGGTTACAATAAAATGAGTGCAAGCACATGGCCTACTGTTCAGAACCCTAAGGAATTCAGCTTACTGCACTACTATATAAGGTACAAGTTCTCTCCAATACTAGAATTATTATATGAAGCTTGTTTTATTTTAAATAAATAAAAACCCTAACAGTCAAAAAAGACTCCAGACTCCACCTAACCCATGGATACAGAGCTGCATTGAAAGCGTTAACTGCACAACATACACATGCCCTCACCATCTACCTCACCAACCCCCACCCCCTAAAGGATTAGCTGCCTCAGACCCGATGCTTCAAATCCTGCTGGGATGGCAGGAGCTCAGAGGAATGTGGAAAAGGGCCTGAAACCCAATACTTTATTTTGTGCTGTTTGTCAGCAGAGAGACCTCTCCATCCACAGCCACCAGCAGCTAGAGGGCTACACCAGTAACCAAGATCAAGGGGTTTGCCCTCCGACGGCCACTGTGGCCATAATTCATGGTAATTTTAAGCTACACAAGGCCAGGTGCCCCACCCATCTCAGTTACATTTAATAGGGCTACCGAGTGCTTAACCCTTTCCCAGTCAATTTACCTAAATCTGCCTCCAAGAACTAGGCTCTATCCACTTGGCCACACTTCCTCAGATTTAACCACTAGACCACACAGCTTTCCAGCACCTCTTCCTTCTGTACTTAAATTTGAAAGAAAGATGTTTTATGGAATCCTGAAATACTGCAGCCTTTGACCTATACCCCATTTGCAGTAATCAACCCACTAGAACATGCCTTAACTCTATGGTGCCAGTATACAGTTATACATAAAAGATTTACAGGTCCAAATTCTTGGAATATCATCAATAGTATGTCAATGTGCCCAACGCACAAGAAAAGAAAATACTTTCTGCCACCTGGATCGTATTGAAGCCGTTTTCCTACCTTTTATTGGCTATGGAAATGATTTTACTGGTTTCCAAGGCAACACATTTGTAAGGTCTAAAAGTCAAGGATTTTAGCCCACTCAAGCTAACAAATTAACAAAAATAGTTAACAAGAACACCTAAGGAAAAAAAAAAAAAAACAAGAAGTGAATGTGAGAAAGAAAAAAATCAACATTGCAAGTCTGCAGAGTTCATCAGTATATTTACATCAGGAGAGAGCTTCTGATGTTTTATTATTAAATCCAAGATGGCCATATTGAGCAGTTAATGTGTTTGTTTGTTCAATTTCCTTCAGCAGTGGCATAGGGTAGCTCAGTGTCTTCAGTGTAACAGCAAATAAGAAAGAAGAAAGGGTTGAGAGAGAGAGAGACAGAGGAGACCATTAGCTAAGCCACCAGAACTCTTAAACACTCACTTCTGCTGAACTTAGAGTACTAAAAGCAACTCAATCTGTAAATTC
Source organism: Polyodon spathula (assembly GCF_017654505.1). NCBI lineage: Eukaryota > Metazoa > Chordata > Actinopteri > Acipenseriformes > Polyodontidae > Polyodon > Polyodon spathula. The sequence goes on from NC_054559.1 coordinate 12,917,637, forward strand.
AGTGGCCAATGTCTTTTTCAGTGTCTTCACTTCTAGTGGGAATATTTGCCATTGAATTGATTTAGTTTCTTTTACCACTGGATCTGATCCCAAAGAAAAAGCTATTCTTTTGGGCTTGATTGTGTGTAAATTCAGGCCCAAATAAGGAACTTGGGCTTGTTTCATTGCAAGGCTCCTTCATTCCTCTGCTATACCTCATCTGGGATTCTCCAAGTCACTGTAACCAACATAAAATACTTTTTATTCACACTACTGTACTGTCATGACAGAAGCGTCACACAGGGAGATTCTCCAGAGGGGTCCCGCTCAACCTAATTGTTACCTTTACCTTTTGGCCAATAATGTGTTTATAAATTTCTTACATTATAAATACAGCACTAATTATAGTCACACATAAATACAAAAGCAAGGTGCTGTACACCTGAGCTTAACCAACATCATTTTTCAATTAATTACACATCTTTCCCTTTATACACCTGATACCTTGGCTTTGGCTCCACATCGAGTTTCTGCCTGTCACCAATGGGGATTACAGTATATGAGAAATTCTGAATACAGGGGAACTCATTGTTTGCTGCTGGGGGAAAAGGAGGGGGGGGGATCAAAAACACACTGTATAGTCTCAACATGCCAGAATCAAGTTACAAACCTTCACCTGAACCTAGGTATTGGTCCAAGTTTTTGTTTTTTTCTTTCTTGTATCCCAATTCAGTTCCACTGCCTCAGCCAACTCCCATTGCATAGGAGTGCGTTCAGACTTTAGTGCGAACTGATCTTAATTAGCATCATCCTAGAGGTCTGTTATCACTGTGTATTGTAGCCCACTACCCCTGCCATTTGCCATCTGCAGAGCACTGCAGAAAATGTATAACCTAATATACAATATATATACACATTCAAAACCAAAGAATAACTTACAGGATAATGAAAACATTTTTTTTATTGCACAAGTACTTTATAAGTTAAACACTGTTCCTCTAAATGTCTACAGTTTTACTGGTAAAGACAGCAAGTAAGTATTTACAGGATAATGGAAACTAACTTAGCTTTCCTATTATGTGGCTGCCAATTCTAATTATATATAAATATAATATTTCAGCACAAATTTACTTCTAGAAGAATTTACACTCAACCCACCCAACATGTTTTGTGGTCAGGAAGCTGAAAAGCAAAGTATGTCCTGCTGGCCATCAGTTTGACAGGTACAATTTACAGACTACAGTTACCAAAGTAAATTGAAGTGGGTTTACCCCATTCACAATGCAAGAAACAAAGCATGTTACAACAATCCAGACTCAAAAACACAAGAGGCTGTTTTTACTTTAAAGATCCTGCAAAGGACGTTACAAAAAACGTACTCCACTGTACACATTTCTCACACAAAGGAACCTGCCTGTTTCCAGCTCTGTATCAGTTAAAGTGAAATGACAGAAAAATCTGCAAGCGCTGTTTTATGAATATTACAAAAGACCACTTAACTTAAGGATGCTAAAGTTCTTGTTGGGAGCTTTGAGATCAATCAAAAAACAATGGACTCTTCAATTTCCTATGTGCCCTGGGAACCAATGAAAATAACTTCCTTGAAAACAAATAAGGGACACCCTCTTAGGATCCAAGGTCTGGATCAAATTGCAGAAATAAGAAGGGAACAACAAAAAATCCTAATCGTCTTTGTAGGGGTGGAAATAGGACTCCCACTGCATAGCAGTTCGATTAATTCCTGGCTTTACTAGGAATTGAATAAGACACTCTGTGGCCAATTAAGCGTGTATTAAAACCTGAAATGGGTAAAACTGCTTTGCAATAGGGGTCTGATTTCCATTCCTGTCTTTGTCATTGTGTTTCTTCATAATTCAGCAGCTGTACTCTCTGAGGGTGTTCAAATAGTCAGAACTATGGTGGGATTTAAACAAGTCCAGTTTTCACAGTCAAAATTGTGATCCATGAAATGCATTGTGTTATTACAATCTATTTTCCAATTTCTCCCGTATCTTTCCTTTGGTGTGGCTGTTTGCGGATATGTAAATCATGACACTAATAAATGAGTACAATATAATGATCCCTGCGAGTGGGAGCGTAAACGAAAGCAGCAGCATCTCCTTTCTTTAAACAGAGAGACTGCATGCACGATTCAGACTATTCACTCACATGTCATCAATCTAGTAAATGAAAGCAATCAACAACCAGATTTTAAATACAGATATCATAAACACAACAGTCAATCAATTGTGTAGTTTATTCTTAACTTCGTCAATAGAGCGAATTGATAGAAAGTCGCGTATTCTCTAGGAGTAAATGACTCCTCTTATTCCAGGACCTGCATCAGCCCTCCCATCATTTTCCACGTAAAACTAATTGCACAGTCAGTAGATTTTGACCAGTACTTGGCTTTGTGTTTGTAATTTCTAAGAAACTGTGGCAAGCCATTAATGGGTTAAATGCTTTCACGTGTTACACTGTTAACGATTTAGTTGATTTGCAACGATGGAGCAGTCGGTAAATTGCAATTTCGTGCCTTTTCAATGTGTCACTTTCAAAACGTTTTTTTACCCTCCGGCGGGTGACGAGAACTATGATTTTTAAATTAACTTAAAATTCATGTAGTGCTTTAAGAGTGAAAAAACACACGACTGTATGTCGACATACTGAAAATCAGCGGTTGTTTATATATTTGTGCTTTCTATATCTTAAAGAAATGCTTAAACATGGAGTTCCACTAAGTGCTTTACGCCGTTCCAATGCCGCTGTAAACCCATGACAATTCTAACAAATGCAAATAACAAAAGAAAAAAAAAAAAAAAAAAAAAAAAGATTAGGGACTCCTTTCCGTAGCCGTAAGGGATTATCCACTTGTCTATCGTCCCCAGGCTACAGGAAAGTTCAAGAAAAATGTTGCGTGCTGCGAACGGTAATATTAAACTAGCGGAATTCTTAATTCAATTACAGTGATCTCAACACTGCTTTAATCCGTGTGATTCTTTTTTTAATATCATGTTTTTGATGGCTAATATACTGGAAGTTCATCATACAGCACTAGATTTTAAATCCCTACATTGTAACGACCTCAGCAGGACACTTATACAGTATTACGGATAATGACAACGAAGCCACTTTTCAAACTATTAGTTAGTACAGTTGTATTTATTAAACTCGCCATTCGTGGGGTGCGCATTTGCATTTAAATAGCATGATTTACAATTTCAGACAGATGTGATGGCGGTGCTTTCTGGTTTTGAATACAGGACATGCAGGAAACAAAACAATACCAGGGTCTGCAGATAAAACAAATGGGAAATGCAAATAATAATTACAGTTGTTGCATACTGCGTAACTAACCGATCTACTTTTTACAAGGAGAGCTGTAACTCTGTGGAACTTTAATACAGCAGGGGCGGTATATTGGAGCAAAATGTGTTCAATTCTACAGCATTTTAAACCAAGATGCATTTATTTATCATTTAAACAGGAATTAAGACCTCAAAAGTAACTTAAAAAAAAAACAAAAAAAAACCAGCGCTTCAGTTATCTCAAAACAAAACACAGCGATTGTGGATTGCAAGTACATCAAATCAGACACTTTAAATTTGCCCATAGGCAATCTGTAATCTACTCGACCATGAAAAGGCTTGAAATTACACCACTGGCTAATAAATTGAAGCCCTTCTCGAAATTGGGTGATGACTTGAATCTAATGGTTTATCCTATATTTTGAAGGCACAGCTCGTCATTAAATCGGAGGCTACAAAAGTAAACATGTTATACACTCATTACATGTACTCACTATGGGATTAACAGTAACAAAACACCTTTAGACCCAGTTATACACATTCTAGGTTTATACAGAAGTTTTGACAAAATACATCTACGGTCCGGTAACCAATAAGTTATAAATTTGCATCAAAATGATTTTACTTCTGCATAATATGAAAAACTGAATAAAAAATAATAATAATAATAATAATAATAATAATAATAATAATAATAATAATAATAATAATAATAATAATAATGATTAACTTACCCTCAAAGTCTGACAGTATCCCCTCCAAATGATCATTCACAGACAGGTCCGACATCCTGACAGATTCGCAGGTCCCACTAAATTCCCCGAATTTGCACAATTTTTTTTTTTTTTTTTTCCCTTACGAAAGACGCAATGTCTATATTTTCCAAAGAAGTATTTTCACTTGGCTGAACTCTAATCCGAGTTGGATAATAAAATGTTAGACAATGACAACCTCTTTACACACAAGCGCTGTCCTGTGCTGGTGGAATTAACTGCACAGCTGGAGTATCTCTTTGGCTCTCTCCTACTCGCTGAGAACAAATGGCACTTAGCTAGCCTCCTCCCCTTCGGAAAGCGAAAAAAAAAAGCCCAACCCCAAACTCGTTTTGGCTGGATCACACTTCATGCTTCACCTACCCATCACCTAAGAAATCTGTTTTTCTCTTTCTTTTTCTTTCTCGCTATCCTTATTTATTTATTTTGTTTAATCCACCTCTCCCTCTCCAGATTTTTCAATGCTCATGACATTTTGGAGAGAAGCTAAAACAATATCCTGGCACCATTTCTCTTTTATGACTTTTCCGGTATCCTGGTAAAATGTAGTATGTTTGAACCCCTTTGCAGAAGACGTTTTTTTCATTTACATAAAGCAGAGGGACCTTCTCATTTGACAGCAGAGGAGAATTACAACAAAGCCTTTTAAATTAAATTCAGGGAATAACTATACACTGTATAAATGAGAAATAAATGCCTAATTTTTGCTGTGACATTTAATGGTTGTTGGCTTTTTAATAGATTAAACACCTAACCTTCATGACTGCTTTCACAGACCCCAATTAGCACTTAGACTACCCAATCTTACTTTAAGTGTTTAGTATCTATAGTCATATGTATACTTTACTTTTGTATTAATTTCAAATTTTGCAATTATTTTCACATATATTATTCAATTGAAATGGGTTACAATGTAGCCCGATACTAAAAATGAAGGAAGAAATGTAACATTTAGTACTTTCTCAACCTTATTTTGGGCGAAAGATGAGGGAGCTACTGTCATAGCTGAAGATTGATTATCAGCTTCCCCACTGACTGCCCTGGCATACATGTGGATTAGTGTGCAGGTAAGGGTTAAGGCATCCCCACAGAGCATCATAAAGGCACTGTCAATTGATTTTAGTGACAGAGACAACCTTGAGGGCTCTGGCCACCCGTCCCAATGGATCCCACACAGCACCAACCCAGACTGTGAAATTGCCCTTGCCGGACGTTACCTGGTGACGCTTTCACCTGTAAGGGGGTGTTTTAATATGAGAAAGAGTTCACTGGTATGCTGCAGTACTTCCAAAAAGGGTCCCTTCCTACTTGTGCAATGAGTTACAATGCTCCGTGTTATCCAAAACCATATCTTTCTAGCAGTATTGTAAACATGCAACAATAAATACATACGGTACAGTACATGCGTTTTTCAAATACTTTGAGACTGTTTTTTGGAGTGTGAAGTTGCAAGTTAAAACTAAAGACTATTCATGCATTCGAAAGGTCAGCCTAAGTCTAAAACAAACACTCCCATGCAGCCCTATCTTAAGGGTAAGCCAATGTTACTTGGCTTGTAATTGGACCAATGGGGTGCTTTACAATGCTTTAAACTGCTTTACGTTGTGCCAGGCAATGTTAAACTATCTAATGTTACCTAAAGCAAGGTAGTCCAAGATTGTTGCTAATCGGGCTCTGTGAAACTTTGTTTAAGTTGTCTTTTCTTGCACAGGGTAAGCACATTTGAAACAGACTGGAAATTATTTAATGAGAAGTTATTTACAGTGAGAAGAGAGGCAAGTAATTTACTGAAACAGCCTGAAAGATTACATATGAATGTACACTATATATAAAAAATAAAGAAAACAGCAGTATCAAGGAGTAGAAGTATGACAAACGTATAAACATGAAACTCCATTAATGTATACCCCATAATAAAAAGATCTCCAGCAAAGTCAGTAAACAACTAGCATTCAATGCATTGTTTTGCTTTTACAAACATTCTTTGTCTCAGTGGAGAATCAATTTATTTACAGGCACACAAGTGCAGGGTCATAGCAGGGGCTGATATTAAGAAACAGTCCAAAAACATCTTTATGAATCCAGTCAGGCTTAATAGCCATAGTTGTGGTTTGGAATGGGTGGTGGGTGGAATAGTTACTCAATCCTTGCTAAAATGGCCCCTGTGTGAATAATGAAGACAAAAAAGTAGCTTATCAAAGGGCCCTTGAGATTATCTTCTGGTGAACATGTTGAGTTAGACACTGGACTAGTTTCTTTCAAAAGCAGGGTTATCTGTGTAGTAGCACAGCTCCCTTTCATTGAGAACCATGGGGGCAAGGATTGAAATCTGCACTTATATGTTAGAATGGGGCTAGAAGTTGCCTGGGTGGGAGGGAGTGGGGTGAAGCTTGCAAACCCACCCACATCTGGAAGCCTGGATATGATTGCCTTGGTTGTGCTTCAGTAAGAAATCCAATTTTAATTTTTTCTTCACTGACCACCAGCTGAGCTTGCAGATGCCACTCAAATCCAACAGGAGCAATGGCTTTATTGTGCATAGAGTGGCACGAAGTTTGTGTCCACCTTTAGGGAATGCAGGCTGGGAGACTGGACAAGGTCTGATTTCAAAGGAGGCAGAGTAAGGTTATGTAGTAAACAATCAACAGGGAATATTATATACAGTTATATTTCTGAAACAATTTCCTCCACACTGTTTTCGATCTAAAGCTACCTAAGTGAAAAGGTATAATGCTGCTTTTATAAAATACAATATCCCCCGCACCCAGCCCCTCCGTATTGAAAGTTTAATGGTTGCAAACTTATTGTTTACAAAGAGGAACACTTGAAATTGAACCAGCTTCTTTTGCTGGTGTTTATGTGAATTCCCCATATGTCTTACCCAAGCTAAAGATTTGAATTGGCAGGGATTACTTCATCTCCATTTCTTTTAGAGAGAGTAAGAATGCAGCTGATATAAACAAATCGTTTTCTTTGGAGGGGGCTGCACCAGCTAGCCAGCTGGAGGTCCATGTTTTCACTTGATATCGCCTTGTTGCAAATTCATATTTGACCCTAATCGCTCGTCAGAGTGCAAAAACACTACAAAATTAAAAAAATACGTAAGATTTGTTTGGTTATGTTTCGTGACTATTAAAACTTTTCATTTCTCAAAACAGATATTATTTTTACCCTGCTAATTTGAAACAAATACTAGGTTGCTATTGGATCCACTTATGATTTTGAACTGAATTCTTCATGTACGATGCTTTTGTGTGTTGAAACACTCTAGACCCCCTTGACTTAAACACTGCTTGCTAGTACAGCAAAGCAATTGTCTGAAGATCCATCACTGAAAGTTTAATATCAACTATGCGATTGTCTCCAGTGAAGTTTTTTATGGGTTAGTGTAACTAGGAGTTTATTTCAGAGAACAGTATTACCCCACACCTGGACTTGATAACCATCGCATAACCCAGTCTGGTGCGTGTGAAATTGATCGAGTCAGATGATGAGCAGTTTCAATGGACTGAACGTAGAAGACTGAAGATTTTCTCTAAGTAAACCTGAAGATATATTTGACTTTAAAGGCTTTGTTTAATAGAACAAGTGTTTTGAACGTAATACTCTATTCCGATGGGAGTTTATGTAATCTAACCCCCCAGGGCCCTCAATAGACTGCCATATGTGCCAGATTTTATGGAAGCCTTGCAGCGCTCCTAGATTGCAATCAGCACTTTCCTGTATTAACATTGCCACCCCTCCCGTTATTTTCCTGTTACTTTATCAACTTCCTGTTATTTCACCCCTAAATAGCTTTCTATAAGGGGGGGGTTGCTGTATTCAAAATACACAACACTTCCCCAAGGGAAGGCTATAGGACATGGATGAATTTGTATATCTGTTGCTGTCTACTAATTTCCATTCATTATTATTGTATTATCGCTGTTATTACATTAACTGATGACGAGTATCAGATGTCATGACTGGTGACAGTTCTCTGCCCAAATAGGACTGTTACTGTATATAGTTTTATAGAGTTATACAGAGTGTACAATGAACTTAATGAACTTTGCATGTAACAGTTTAAGCCTGTCGTACAAAAAAGATTCAAATGCTCTTCTGTAGAGCTATGCTGGCATTGAGTACTACAGCTTCCTCTAGTGGAAAGAGTTTGCTAAGGCATGTACATGTTTCTAGAGTTTATTACTGTTATTTTCACAATGAGTAAGAATCTAAACTTCTGAACACTACATTTAAAAAATATTCAGCAATGGATAAACAAATAATTATATATATATAATTGATATAGAAGTCTTGCAGGATATCACAAATATATGGCATTAAAAATAGTCACAAAAGCGTAGAATTCAAACAGGACACATAGGCCAGTGTTTTCTACTCGAGGCAGTTCAGCTGCATCACACAACCTCTCTCCCTCAAGCTTCTTTTGCTCTTTAAACACAAATTCATGTTCCCAGGGGCGAGAGACAGCGTTTTTATATTAAACAATTGCCAATTAAAGTTTCCAGCAGCCAGAATCATGTGACTGGTTTACAAGCTTACATAGACACCACATCATGCTGTGAAGTTACACAGAGTTCTCAAGTGGTCTTCATTAGCTATATAGATCTGGCACCAGGATTAATGTCGTTACTGCTTATATGTTTTGCTAATGCACGTGGAATTTTAAACAGTGCTGTTACTGTTAGACGAATAGGCTGTAAAGCCAACCCTGTTCTGCTTCACTGACTCCTGTATTGATGAAGCCTGACCTGACCCTATCTTTGATACAGTACTATATACAGAAAGAGCAGGGTACAGTGTTGGCACATGCTTGAACGTGATGTGGCTATAAAATACATTATCGGTATATGCTTTATTTTCAGTTTAGTTCTAGCCTAAAAATGGAAAACTGCTGGCTGTTTCAGAGCACAGTTAGGCCCCCAGTTGGCACATTTACTTCAATTAAACATATATATTGCACTTGTAAATTGCATTGGAAAAAAAAAAAGCATTTGCCTGTTTTTTTTTTTCTGACATTTATATCGGCACTATTGCAACTAGTTTCTGGGCTGTGCCTATTTGGAGTAATTTAGTGGCAGGCAGATTTGGAGGTAGACGGCACTGTGTGTCCATTCAAACCTAAAGGGGGTGGGGGTGGGGGGGGGTGAGTGGGGGGTTAGTATTCAGTTATGAGTGGTCATTCTGAAGAGTAATTAATTAACATGTATCAAACTGGTTTCAGGCTGCTGCAATCTACACAGCCAGGCCTCCCTGAATGTATTGAGTGTGTTTACATTGCTGTGGGCAAGAAACTGTTTACTAGAGCTATAATCCTACAAAGAGCTCTTTGAGACAGTAAATTAATCTGCTCTTTGTCACAGACTGTGTTCCTTTGTACTTAGTGAGGAAAGAGGTAAACTCTTCTTTCCCAGTCAGTTCAAATGGACATCATATGGAAATATTCCAGGAGCTTTCAGGAATCCAAGCTACATCCTGTAACTGTTGGGCTCCATTTGTGGTTCGCTGATTAAGGAGTACTAATGGTTCGCTTTCTATGGGATACTAATACTGTTTTCTTGTAGGGCTCAGTATGATACTAAAGTGTTACTGTATTTGAAGTCTGTAGAACAGCCCAAATGCTAGTTGTTGTGAATGAGGAATTATAGTTTTCAAATTCTATGATACAAAAATGTAAAATATATGCTTTTCTGTGATTAACTAGATGATAAACCTGGGAACCTTGGCCAGCACCAAGCAAATAGGCACAACTGTAAAAGTGGTGGGGGTCAAGGTTGCCCCATGGTTTCTTGAAACTTAGCTTGTGTTTTTGATATCTCCACTTTAAATGGCTAGGCATGTTTGATAACTTGGCATATTTTCACATTTCCAATGTGTTTTTGTTTCAGATTTCTCTTACTGTATGATATGTTGTGGCAGGTTGCCCTGCACAATGGGGAATTAGTGTTGGTATAATTTGTATGTGGAAATAGGTTTACTGAGTGTCTTTCTGGAGTTGATTTGTGTGATTAAATTATTGTTTACAGATGGGCGCTTGCTGCCTGGTAAGCTTGGTTGAGGGGAAGGGCAGCAAGTGATTAGCTATACTGGTCCTCAATCAGCAGGTGGGCAGGTCTTCTTGACCGAGTGTTTGTCAGTTTAAAAGCATCCGCTGGAGATGGCACTGGGTGACTGCAATACCATGCTACAGAGGAGAGTGTCTGCTCTGCAGGAACGACAGCTACGCAACCCTAAAACTGCGAGCGGTGCTTACTTTTGCTGTGCAAATACCAAGAAAACACGTCCACTATCCTTGCTGTATAATGAGTCTCTGGCAGTTCTTGCTGATAACTTGGTGCGAGGAACTACCATTCCTCTCAATCGACCCCATTACTATTGCAGTCTAATCCATGTTTGATTTTCAGATCGGACACAGTTGAGTGCTTTCTCTATTTCGCAGAATTTATCCTCTGGAAACTGTTTCCTAGCATCCCTGTTGATAACATATCTACACGTTAATAAACATTCCCCCATTCCAGTCTTGTGCCTATCTGTAATTGTACACTGCAATGCTGACAGGAAAACAAGAAGGAACACTCCTTTATTTGTGTATTCCATAAGTGCTGCATTGCATTTCTTTACATTCAATGGGCCTTTGTCCTTTATTTTTTGAGTTTTCTAGTAATGCTGCCACTTGCATTCTGAATAGAAGGTAAACATATTATTTACCCCAGTCCTGGCTCCTCTTTACTGGATATTAGTGCATTGTTATATTCGGTTCCTTTAAAGTCTGGTTTAAACAGTTTGGTTTCTTCTGTATGACTGCACTAAAGACAATGTAAGCCCCTGGCCTTCTTTTGGAGGGAACACAGAGGCACACTGTGCAGTCAAGGTGCCCCCAGGCTCTGGAATTTGAACCTCTCAAATTAAGACTATAATAAGGGCCCAGGTCAATGTTCTATTTAGCTTTGTTTTATGAAATTATAAATTCATGCAATAATTTATTTGAATTGTTTTGAACTATGTATGATGTCAAATAACAAGTCTAGTAGGCAAATTAACAAATTTATATGGATAAATCAATATAATGTACATATAATATTATTACAAGCGGTAGTGTTTTTTTTTTCTTTTCACAATATTCAATCTAGTAACAAACATTGCACTGTTTTTTATTTTAAACATCTGCAATACCTTTTAATTGACCTTATCTTCTCTGTCTTAGTTTTGTTTTGTCAGTTCTAAACCTGCACATGTGATCTTGCCAGCAGGGTGCTATGGGATTTAGCTGATCCTGGCTAAACTGTGTTACTTTTGACCCCTAATCCATCTATCAATGTCCACATTTGGGGACATGTGAAGAGTATGCCACAATCAACTGTGAAAGCTTTGCTTCATGCACACGCATTTCATTACTGTAAGGCTATGTTTTAGGCAAGGGGAAGTGAGTTCTGGTGGGTTTTGTCTCCTGTGGCAGGACATGACAATGACTCCATGCTTCATTTTCACAGGTGACAGAGAGGTCAGAAGTTTGACAGGCACAGTTCTTTAACATCATGTTGTACTGTTGACAGTTGTCATTCTGTCATAGGGTTGATGGGTATCTTGCCACAGCAGTGTATGTTTTGGAGAAGTTTCTAGTTTGGTAGTTTGAGCTGCTTGTGGAAAGACTCAGAAATCAAGGAACATTACCAGTTTTGCACTATTTTTTAATGCAGTGCGGGAAAATCTTGTCTGAGAAGGTACATTTGAACAGTGAACCACCTATGTGTAACATGGTGGAGGAGGCTGGATTCAAACCGACAACTCGACACACAGCAAGAGAGCAGCTTAAACACAATGCAAAAGAGCCAGGCTCATCTGCATTCGTGGTTTTAGAGCTTTTACCCTCATCTCTTCTCATCTCGCAGACAGATATCCATAAAGGCAGTGTATCACATAACATATGGCTGCGTGACTTGGTCAGGTTGAATTGTATTGGGTAGCCACAGTGGTGATATCACCACAGTAATCTTGCTACTGCGCGCCTATTGCAGAAATATTGAGCCTTGGTTCTATCTTATCAGGCAACAAAATCTGTGCCCTACATCCTGGCATGATTTTGCTGTTGTAGTTATGAAGGTGCAGCTGCTGATTCTTGCGTAGTATATAAGATTTAAAGCCTGAAAGGCATACAGAAACCTTCCTCAAAACTGTCAAGCGAAACAGGACAGGTGGTAACCTTGGCTAGAGGACTGGAGAGAGATCAGCACCATGATGCCTGGAGTCCAATCTTCAGTACTGTCAGTAAAATTCCTTTTCACAAAAGCTGTTGATGTCACAACAAGGTAAGTAAAGTCTGGGGTGCTTGACAACATGCAACCTTTGACACTTGCCTTCACCTGAAGAAAATATTTTAAATGTTTGCACTGTTAACAACAAGCTTACTAAATCTTAACAAATGTAATTGTCTTTGGTAATTATTAGTTAATATATATTTATTTATAATAAATTAAAAAGTAAACATTAGACCCTTATGGATTACAAAGTCAATTTTATCTTTGAGATGGGGTTAAAAGGCACTAATGTCAACAGTTAATACACTAAAAAAAATCCCCTTACTAAAAATAGTGACCCCAAAGGGTCAACGTAAACTAATAACAGAAGTTTTTAGTCAGAAGTTATCTTGCTGATCACGGCTCACCTTGGTTCGAACGGGACTGCAGAAAGAAGTGTCAGAGAGACGACTCCACCCAGCTCACTAGCTACAGATTCAGTTTCATTGCCTCTGTGTCACATAGCCTCAGACCAACATTCATGGTTTGCTAATGCCCAGTGCCCACCTACCTTCTGCACTGTGCTTGAGCACTCACCCAAAACAGTCACAGGTTTCGTGTACTGGATTATTCAAAACACCATACACCTCGCTAAACTTACTAAAAGGCTTACGGCACCTTCAGACTGGGAACTTGCATGTTCAAATAGACAAGGAGTGGTAACCATTCATTTAACAACCCATTGTTGTCTTATTAACATTAGTATTATTGCCCCTCCTTTTATTATGCTGAGAATGTTGGTCCTTACTGACTTATTAGAGTGAATTCGAACTACAGCCTATTTGAATAGGTACCATGAATCAACAGCAACTTTTTATCTAGCATTGTCTGCTTATTCAAAACTGAAGTATAAAATGCAAGCAAAGAACCAAAAGAAGAGAAAAAAGGGGAGTCAGAGATGACATTGCTAGTGCTACAACCTTAGTTAGCACTCTTTAATAAATTGCATTACATATTTATGTAGTTTGAGTAATCCTAGTGACCCTGTCAGGCCCTGAGTTATAACTTTACAGCTTCACAAGGCTACACTATGTCTTAAGTCCACTCCACTCTAAACTGTTTTTGAATGTACTGATTCAATGCTGAACTCCAATAGGGAGACTGCTAGATATGTCACAGTGCTGACTTGTGACCACAGTCAGTCCCTTTCAGAATGAGCAGACCCCAAGACAACAATATAACAGTAAGCACTTCTTCATCAAAGCATAGCAGTAAACGCCTGGGGTTGTGAGATGCCTGTTGTGTGCTCACTTGTCATCTAGAAGCTGCTGGCCTGTTATTAGAATACCAGCAATGGATAATTAGCAATTCCCAGTTGACAACTTTCCACTGCTCCATTGGGCCATTACTGTGGCAGTCATGAGTCCAGTACAAAGTATATATATTTTACTCATATAGGGGGCTGCTGTAAGGACAGACGCAGTGCAAACAACTGTGGCTGCAAAATCCAAATTGCCTAGGCAGGCAGGCACTTATTTTGCACTGTGGCGTGTGTAAGCTTAAGAAGAGTGCAACTTACTCAACACGCACAAATAATGAGCCATAATCATGATAATGAGGGTGCATCGGGCTATTTAGCGGCAGCACTTACAGTGCACAGGTGAGGTGAGTTAGGAGTACAGAGAGCAATAGGCTCGGTATGAGATTTGTGGAGCACAAAACAAACAAAAAAATATGTTAGAGGAAGGGCAGAAAAATCCTCTAGGTACATGGAAAAGAAAATACATTTTTTCTGAGGAGGAGTGGAGTGTCCTTATGGCTGAGATCACTCAGCATGAAACTTTTTTGGAAAGTTATTTGGAAAAGCATCAGCCAACATCAGTTATGCTACCAAAGAGGCCATTTGGTCCTCTATAGTGGAGAAAGTCAATGCTCTTGGTGTTGCCAGGAGGATGATGGAAAGGTAGCAGGACCTGTGGCAGTGAACAAGGAGGCACAGGCATGCAGCAGGAACAGGAGAAGGGCTGCCATCCACAGCTTGACACTGTTGGAGAGGTAAGCAGAGAAAACAATCCATCCCAGACAAAGTGACCCTGGGCTTGAATATTCAAGGTCTTCTCTGTCTTGCCCTTCTCCTCCAAAGATTTTCCTGCCTGTCCTCAACAAGAGCCAAGTGTCGTTGCATCAGAAAGTGTACCACAGCAGCCATCCTGAAGCCAGTGACAGGTCTCTGAAAGCGTGTGGTTTTATACAGCTCTTAATTACTCATGTACACCTTTTAAGAGGAGGTGCAAAGTTTTTGGAGGGTCAGCAATTGCCTAAGTGCAAGGCAAAATCCTTACATCTCATTAGAATTTTTGCGTGCCCTTAGTATTCCAGATTTCTGCCCAATTTCTTGATCTTTTATTCATTTGAATACATTTCAATATCTTTTAAATGGATTAATGATGGCAAAGTGCTAATTTGATAGCTGGTGCAGAACGGCGGGTGAAAACCATTCTTTACATACATTGCATTTTAAGTGGCCGCTAAAGTCTCACTTCATGTCTGGTAAACATTGATTTACCCAACAAGTCTGCATGGTTTTCTTTCTGGCAGGGGAACAGAAATTTACAGTAATTACTGCCACTAATTCACTCAGGAAAAGCGAATTTCTGGAACAGTTTATGTGAATCCAACATGGAACAATAGATACATCATATCAGATTTCTAAAGATTGATGCTGCCCTGAAGGGCTGAAGTAGTTTTTTTTATTTGCTAAGGGGAACCTTTTCTACGGCCCCTCGATATATATCCCAGGCTTCCTCAGAGACCCGTTGCCAGGCTTGTCTTTCTAAACACAGAAACAAAACAGGGATTGTATAGCGAGGGCCACTGGAGCTACCTCAATAAAGGGCTCTCTGGGTAGAAGAGTGTAAAGAAATGTCCCAAAAATACTGGCACTTCAACACATCTTTCGAGTTCGGACCCTGTTTCTTTCTCAGCACCTCAATAAGAACCTTGATTTATTGGTCAAGCCCAATGCCTCATTTTGTTATTGGATGTCCTGTTCTTAACATTATTTGTGTCTGTGTTCAGAGGTAGCAGGCACCTCAAAACATAAAATGCATCAGCTTAAACTTTATTTAGAAAAATGATACTTATGTCTTATTTCTATACATTCTATCTGAAGAAAGGGCTGATACTTTATAATTAGTTGAATTAAAACGTGAGTCATCAAACGTCATATACATTATAGAGGTGTGTTGTCCAGCATCATACACCACAGCTCTCTCTGTCTCCATACTGGCTAGCTTTCTGCTGGAGAATAAACAACAGAAAGACGTAAACACAGATAACCAATGGACAGATTACAAAACTAGTAGCCAACAACATTGCTTAGTAAAACTTTAAAGATGTAAGGACTGGTTATAAAGATATAATACATTCCAAATTGAATCCTGAAGAAGCCTTGTCCCATACAGTTTCAAGATGCGTATTACCACCAGAGGGCACACAAACACCTTTAGAAAACCAACTGCACTGCAAATGATGATAGTTAATTATTTTGGTTTTTAAATCCTTGTCTGTTCTTCTATATTAATACATTGTAACTTGCCTTAGTACCCACTATAATCTCAACAGTACAACAGCCATGTATCAGTTTCGTCATAGACAATGTCATAATAACATTGCACTTACTTGAAATGAACTTATAATGTTACATATTTTTTACTGTGTCTTAAACTAGAAGTCTCTCAACCCATTCATTTTAATGAAACAGCACATGTGCCCCTGTATGCAGTTTATTTTTTTACATTTAAAGACACACATAGCTGTCTATTATTGTTAACTGGTTTTCAAACATTAAAGATGTGTTATTAAAATGTGTAAAATATATATATATACATACACACACACACACATACACGTGTATATATATATATATCATGGTACTATACACCTTTTTATGAGTCAGGCAAGAGTAGGGACATGTTTATAAAAAGGTACATATTTATATTTTAAAGCAAGTCATTTAAAAGAAGTTTAATTTGAAGTGTATCTGAATGTTCCATAGGGATTAAACCCTGTGATTTTGAGCACTCTCTTAACTGCAAAGTTAAACTGATGGCAAGTCTCTATGAATACCTAAAAAGAGCCATATGCAGCAAATGGGCCAAATCAAACAGTAAAGGACAGACTGAAAAACGTTATTGGTAATAGCGGTTGAGAGAAGGTGATGATAGGTACGTTCCAGTTGCCAGGGTTACATGCAGTGAAGTCCTTCTGTGTGCCATCTGTTAAAGACCTCTGTACATGTTTAGGTACAGTAAGGTTGAAAGTTCTGGAACTGCAGGCAGCTTTGTTATGATAAGTTGAATAGGCTTACAAGGACGACACTGGCAGAAGCCAAAGGGCCATAAGGTTCAATGAGCTTGGCTAAAACAATGGTAGCTGCTTGGTTTCTTTTCTTTGTGTGTTTTATATCAAGTGAAGTGAATTAGTGGAGGTTTGTTTATACACTAAACTCAGTACAGTACAATCAACTGTAAATACAGCATAGCCCAACAGTAATTTAACATAATTTGTGATATAACAAAGAATCACTGTGTAAATAAAAGCTTCTTCAGAACAGCTCAATATAAAGAACTCCTCTGTTCTCTCAGTCCATCTCAATTCGAAGGCAACGTGAACATGTTCCTCTATTAGGGCAAGTTCTCAATTCAGAATCATTTACACAATGCCTTTGTTGGTCAGCATAGAGAGATAATATAATAATATATAATGAATAATAATGAATAATAATATGGTAAAACATTTTTAATGTATTATCTGACATTTTGTTTTGTTTCACCAACGGTTAAAGGTATATTTTTATTTTTAGCTGGTAACAGTTATTAAAAAAAAAAACAACAACAAAAGTACCCAGTGTAACCAAGGTGATACCGGCCAGGGCAGCCAAAACATAAAGGGTCACTGACCAATCCCCTACTGAATGCAGCTGTTTTGAGACCTTTAACCCAGGGACGTTTGAAGCTAACTTTAGAATAATTTCAGGAAGCTGTTTTGTGAATGTTGTTGCCTTAATTGCAATCAGAGACAGGTAATGGAATTATTTAAAACAAAAACAAAGACAAAAAAAACCCCAAAAAACGTTAGGCTTTTGACTAATCGCTTAATGCCGAAAATGACTGAGTTATCCTTATGTCCATGACTACATCAGAGTAGCTCCCCCATTAAAATCTACTTCTGTCTCGTTTTTTTAAATTTATTTAATTATGAATTAGCGTATGTGTTCTGTGACTCTCTTTAAATGTATCTGGGTTAGAAGACATGCTTACCCTATTGATGAATAACTTACGCTGTCCATCCATTAAAACATCTCAATGCCAAAAACTTTCGTTGCAGTTTTCAAATCAGAAATTGTCTTTGCATTAGATTTGTTCTCAAGACAAAAGTCACATGGATTCAGATCAGGTCACAGTAGTGGCTATTAACAGATGGGGACTGAAAATCTGATGGGTTTACAGTTAATACTATTCTCATTAGATCACTAAAATGGAACATTCTGGGCAACACAATTGTATAAAACCCTGAAGAAAAGATTTCTGGCAATGGCAACACAACAATTTTGTCACACACACCAGGATTTCAGAAAATAATAATAATAAAAAAAAAATTGTTTCACTGTTATTAACGTAACACAGGATCACAACATAACATTCATACTTCACACTGCTTGAGTGTCAGCGGTATCGGAGCTATGCTGGAGTGAAGAATGTCCCGGGTTCGCGCCCACCCTCCGCCTGTGTGTGGATTGCCTCGTCCTGTGTGATACACCTGCCTGTGTTAACTGAGAACGCTACATTGGTGTTATAAGTGGACGCAGGTACCCCGGCATGCACTCGCTGGACTGTAGCCTGGTGAGCATGTCCGGGGCGAGCTAGAGGCTGGCAGGGGAGAGTGTAGCGTGCACGGGGGAAGGCAGCAGCAGGGCTGGTAGATGACTTATTACATATGAGATATACTTCCAAAGGAGACGGCTCTTTTGTACAGCGGTATCGGCGCTATGCTTGGTGCGAGAGGTCCTGGGTTCTTGCCCGCCCTCCGCCTGTGTGTGGATTGCCTCGCTCTGTGTGAGGAACCTGCCTGGTTTGAAATATTCATCACCCCATTTATCGGTAATGACACGTCTAGTTTGGCTTTGATTTGTCTGTGTTTGTCATTGGGAGCGGTTCCTGGTTCTGTGCGGGGGGCGGGATGCTGTTTCCTCCGCTGGTTGGTGTCTTCTCTACACTCTGATGTTGTCTCGGAGCATGGGCTGGGCTCCACATCCCAGTTCCCTGCAAGACTCAAAGATCTCCAAAAAGGTGGCCTTTCTTCCTTGAACTATTCATGCCATTCTTTCATGATTGGAGCTGCAACCACAGCTGCTCAGCGAAACTTTCCTGCACATGTCATCAAAGAATGTGGTCGGTGGTCTTCAGATGCTTATGAAATTTACATAAGGAGCAATATTAAAGACATTCTCATTGCCCAACACCACCTGGAATCTATATCCTAACAAAGGACTTTATTCCAGGATCCAACCCTACCATAACCTTTGTAACACTGTATTTTGCTATATTATGTCACCTATTATGTATAATTATACTATATTGTTTGTTTTTTTCTTTTTTAGGGTTTTTTTTTTTTCTCCTTCCATTACCTTCGGTCACAAAAATGAGATTTCACATATGATATTATTATTTTGGGGAGTTCACCGTTTTCTATTTGAGATTTTTTTGCGTATTCAACAAAATGTGTGAAGTGGTGTAGGTTGTCATAATTATATATGTATTTAGATATTTTATTTATTTAGTTTTTTGGCTTGTTCACTGGAATGAACATGGTGCACCTATTTTTAGCAAATAGGGATTCTCCGCAAATCTCTCAGCCTCTCTCTCCTTCGATGGGGAGTTTACGATGGTCCTCTGCTTAATATTTTTTGTTCACCAGGTTGAACACATTGCAAAGATTTATTATTTTTTATTTCCGAAGGATGAGGCTGTGCTCCAACAATTTTTTTTTATTCAACTTTTTATTTTTTCTTCATTGTTTGTGTTCAGTGTTTTTGGAAATCCTGTAAGATTTTTGTATCATAATAAAAGTGATTATTTAAGGCAAGATTGTCCTGACTGAAATAACCAACTGGGGAAATGTTTTTTGTTTAAAAACTACATTGTGTAGGGTGAAAGTACAGTGCATTGACAGCATTGTTGTATTTGCCAATTTGTAGTTTCCTCTTTGTTGTTGATGGTAACCGAACTGTATCATCTACATACTCAGGAAGCAAAATAAAAACGATGTGTTTTTCTCAACTTTTTTTACATGGAATACTGGTCCAGGTTTTCATCCTTCACTCTTTAAGTTGTACTAAAAACAGCCCATCATTTAAATCCAATATCCCAGTATAGCCACATGCGTCACTAAAAATGTAAATTAGGTTTAAAATTTGAAACAGGTCTAATAATAGAATGTGTAATTTTAACCTAAGTCATGCCATCATTACAACACAGTGGAACATTTTTTTACAATTACTTTTCCAATACCAATGAAGGAAGTCTGCTTGCCCAATGCTTTCAAGTAAAAGTGTCACTTTGAAGGGAGGGTGCCCTTGGGCTGCAGATGGTGCATGCCAAGGACTTCCCCCTGCCATATTGCGAAAGGTCAGCGAGAGACAGGGCTACATGATTAATCTATTGATCCCGAGCTCCCTTTCATAGGACATTCCACTCTAAGATGGGACACGAACGTTTTTAGCAGAAAGCATTGATGGATGGCTGACTGGAGTGGCTCGGTAAACCTGTCTGGAGAAATTGATAACAGAGGGCTGTGCAATGTAGGTGCTGAGGAGCCTGGGAGTCTATTTGGAAGTACTGGTGATAGAAGTAGATGAGGAGCAAGGGGTTCCATGGGACTCAATAGAGAGTAATAAAAACTAGAGAAAGGAAAACATCGTACACCTACATCTTGAAGGTCTTTACAAGAAGCATACACCTGTATTGTACAATAAATGGCCATGCATTGATTCAAATTCACACAAACATTCCTGAGATATAGGGTCTTATTTTAAAGGATGTACCAAGGGAAATGAGAGGAATAATTTCTTTGTTAATTACTGAACTTGCCATGTTTTAAAAATAACCCCCTGTGTTGCAGCTTATGTGCATGTTGATTTTCTTCAAATGTATTTGGGGGATCAGAACACAAGTTCACACGGGTGTTGAATTTACATTGCTGTATGCTAACATCTCCACCCATTAAAACAGTTCAATGACAAATATGCATCTTTGAAATCAGAAATCACCTTGGACCTTGATAGAAAAAAAGATAAACTGATACACTACAAAACCACAAAAAGATTACAAACATACTCAAATACTTTTGTTTTCTTTTTTAATAGAAGAAACACTGGAAGAGAGGCTAGATGAACATGCCGACAGGTTCAAGCTTGGTCCTCTGACATGGCTGTCTTTGAACACAGAATCCGTAATATTGCCTACGGTTAGTAATGCACAGAGAGCAGTGAAACTTATCTGTCTGTTGCCAATAAATCACTCAACAATAGTTTAAAAAGTGCTGATTTCTGCTGTTACACTTTCATCACAAATGAACACTTCCTGTATTCACTGCGGCTACACCCCTGGTGTCTTATGTCAGCAGTCATGTTTTCACGTCTGCTAACACATTTATTAATTAGTGCTACTGTCAAGCTATTTGACTATGTGTGCTATTTATAGGAATATATACCAAAAGAAGAAGAAAAAAAGACAATTTAGCAGTGTCTAACTGTTTTCAAATTTTACACCAAAATTGTTCCCTTGGTGACTTTACATTTTTCAAGAGATTAGCCTTCACTGTTCTTAAGAACTTGACATAGAAATAAAGATTGACATAATGTGCACAGAATAATGAAAAATAGTGCACAAATATTGAACTGGTAACATTCAAGCACCCATACACCAGCCAGTGCCTCACAACTTCATTTAATCTACCGCTATCTGCACCGACATTCTCTTGTATTATATTTATATACAGCCATGAGGAGAGCCTGCATTGCATTCAATATATTGCTCACTGCTACTGTTTCTGCCACAGCATGCAACGTTTGGAGTGATGTATGAGGTCCATAAAAAAAAAAAAAAAAAAAGCAGTATAACCCTGCACAGATTCAGAGGAGGAACCCATACATGCCATGTGCCCACACTGTAAATATATGTGTAATTATGTCACACAGAATTGCTTACTCAGTTTTAATTGAACTTAGATAGATCCTGACTTCCAGACTGGTATCAAAAAACAAGGAGGGGTCTCATTCCAGAAATTCTGGCCCAAGAATCTAAAACTCAAAAAGATGCCAGTACTACAAAGATTAGAACCTCATCACCATCCCCCATCACTATCCCCCCCACCCCCCATCAGCGTCTGTGACATGTTCTACGTCAATGTATTGATGTCAGTGTAAGATGTTAAGTGTTCCAAGTCTGCTTAGAAAATGTCTGGGTTTCATTAATATTCCACTCTCCTTAGTACCCAGTGCTTTTTTTTTTTTTTTAAACAACTGATGGTAAAAAAAGAAATAAATAAAAAACATCTCACTCCTTTTGTAAATTATTTTGCAATTATTCTATTGTGATTGAGATGTACATGGTTAAGGCTCAAAGAGCCTTTTTTTTTTTTTTTTTTTTTTTTTGGATTGCTAATGGTAAAAGATGATCAACCTAATTTAAATACACTATTACTCTTCAAAAAAAGTTTGAACCTACTTGTCAATGCATGTTCCCGAAAAAAAAGGAAAATATATCAGAATAAATTGTATATCAATATATTAAATATGCTGTATTTAAATATTGATACATATTTTAGAAATGTGTCACTATAAAATAATAATTTTGCATCACTTGTTGAAATATATACTTTTTATATTTGTCTTCAGTGTTGATGGCCGTGGCACTGAGGCTAGTATTTGTGGACAGAAACGCAAAAACAATCATGCTGCCTATACTAGTATGGATAACTTTGCATTGTGGTGTTCAGAATATTGTAGCAGAGAAACTCTACTGTTGAACGCCTGATCAGTGTGGGAACAGAGTGTAAAGAAGTGCCTGATCCCTCTACAGGAACGCAAGCTCCAGTCCTGGAATACCAGGGAGAGCTCAGATTCCAGTTCATCTTTATAACCCGTTGGGTAGGTCGCTCATACTGGTATATAAGCATCTTGAGCCCCTTCCAGAAGCCACTTGAGTGTTTTTTGTATTATTATTGTTATTTTTCTTTTCCTGCAATGGTATTGATTGGTGACCAAATGTTTTCTTTGAGGAGACTGCAAGTGTCACTTTATTGATTTTCTTGCTGAATTAATTTAAAGTGATTCAGTAACATTGATTCTTAATAAAAATAAATAAATAAATAAATAAACAATCCTTGGCAGCCATTTATAAAATACAGCGTTACATAATAGCTTAAATGTGCATGTTTTTCTATTTGAAAGCTTGCCCTTTGCATTCATCATAGCATTCAATGATTTATTTATTTGTTTTAAAATGCTTTAATATTCTGTGCCATATTTTTACTGTTTAACATGTCAAAACCAGTGTCCTCGAACATCCTCTAACTTACATTTCAGTATGGAAAGCTGGTAATTGCAGTATATGAGAGGATAGAATCACTTTTTCAAATGTATCGGATACAGTACAAAGATAGTGCAGTTCTATCTACAAGCATCGAAATAGAGCTGTAACCAGCTGTTGAGGTCATCTCAAGGTCAGTTATAAGCTAACAAGTAATATTGCACTACAGATTGCACTATAGTGAACTGCAGTGAGAGAAACAGGCTTCTGCCCATATTGGGTAGCTTCAGTTCAAAGATGCATAGAATGATTTTCTCCTGGTCTACAAGATAATAATAAATAATCTTTATTTTTGTATAGCTCCTTTCATAGAGGATCGCCATCACAAAGTGCTTTACAAGATACAAGACTAGGGTGCGTGAACTATGCATCAGCTGCAGAGTCACTTACAACGTCTCACCCGAAAAAAGGAGCACAAGGTGGTTAAGTGACTTGCTCAGGGTCTCAAAGTGAGTGAGTGGCTGAGCTGGGATTTGACCTCCTGGTTACAAGGTTGTTTCTTTAACCACTGGACCACACTCCCTCTAAAGATAGAGGTTTAAGGATTACAAATAGGGTTATACATTCATTAAATAAATCAAGCACTACTACTGAGCTGCTATTTTTGAAATTGTAGGAATTGATGCAGATCTTTTTCCTATACTTGGTTTGTGTTTGTACCACAGTGACACCTATTGACTGATTTTTATTACTGATTTTGCCATTATAGGACTCACTGAAGTAAGAGCTGAGCCTACAGTGCTTATCTCTACCAGGTAATGTAGATTTCCTAGTGGCCTGGTATTGATGGCTAAAGTGTAATGATGGCTCCTGGGATCAGCCAACTTGCGGCATCAAAAAGTAGGATTATATATAAAAAATGAATACATCAAGAAATAACATTAGATGGAGAAAGCCATTCTTCTGGAGTATGTGGTACTTCAATAATATGATCCCTGAGTAGAAAGGCTTTTTACAGCATCTCTGTACTTGATAATAATAGTATAAATCGATATTCTATTTTCACCATCAATTACAGACTGGTTTCTTAGTGGATATTAAGATGGCTATGTGCATAAAACTACAGCAACATAGAGTAGTGTAGACAACAATGTTTTTTTTTTTTTTTTTTTTTTAAATCAATATACTGTAATCAGCTCCTCTTCAACCAGTATGACCAGCTGAAAACTAGCCCAGCATAAACCATCGTCAGTCATTGCTGGAATTTCCAAAATGGAATTATCCTAAAGTGTCAGCAAATAGTGATGAAAAGGAAATACACATAGCATGGTCTAGGCCACTGATTGTATGTTTCGAGTTAAAGAGCTCCAGGTCTGTCTACTAGATGTTGATTTGCATTTTTTTTTAATAAACTCCCAGACTGGATGACAGTTACTTTGAAAAAAGTTAAAGTTTTAAAATTGGCATTTTGCCTCTTTCAGCAAATATTTGGAAAGCATTAAAAAAATGGAGAATGGTGCAAACCAACGTGGAGGAGAGGGATTGTATAACATTAAGGATTACATATTTAAGATTTAATTTGCATATGAGTAGTCTTTATTTTATAATAATATGCATTAAAAATACTAGAAGGTTGGTTTCCTAGTCAAGGTAAGCACCTTGTTGTATCTGGTTACAGTTTATCAGCAGAACTTCACAGAATTTCTAGGAATAGCAATTGAGTAATTATCATGTAAGCCCTGTTTGGATATATAGAGTAACGTGGTATTGCTTAACTCCACTGCAGGTGGTGTATGCAGGCTGATGTGACCTTTTTAAAGCAACCTTCACTTCAGCACCCCAGAGACAGAGATCAAGGATGGACGCATGGGAGAATGGGATTTTCCACCATCCCACTTGCCTTTAAGGAGTCTGTATAGGTCACAGGGTATAAAGCATTCATTGTGTCTGGTCCGTGTCTTGGAATACATTCAAATATTCTAGCTATGCAGTAGTAACCAGATAATTGCATTTTGTCTAATTTACTATGTCACCAAAACTTGACTTCATTTCTCTCTCTCTCTCTCTCTCTCTCTCTCTCTCTCTCTCTCTCTCTCTCAGAGAATTTAAAGAGAGTACAAAGATTTCAAAAACAGCAAACAGCCCTTTATCCACGGAGAATCAGGATCCTCATCAATCACTAGAAATACTTAATAAAGAAGACATGTAATTGTAATTGGGACCAAGTTTGAGAAGCCCTGCGTCTCGTCTAAATGAACAGGAAGTTATTTCGAGATATCTTAAAGTGATTTAGAGATGTCTCTAAATGAACAGGAAATTATTTCAAGTTATTTCTAAATGACAGTTTGACGTACCATGCTAGCAAAACATTATTTAAAGATATCTGTAAATGCATTCATTTGAGATATTTTCAAAAGGATTATTTACAGATTTATCATATTCATTTAAAGATATCTGCAAATGATTTACAGATATGTCTAAATATTTCAAGATATCTTAAAATGCAATTTGAGATATTGCTAAATGACCATTTGGCTTGCTATAAACAATTGTGCCAACACACAAACCAGAGGCACAATTCATCAGGTTCCTCATATTTGGTTGCTCTGACAGGAAGGGTAGCAACAAAGACTAGTAACATGAACAGTATGGTACTGCGTTGCCATTGCAGATATTGCCATAGCCAATGATTTTGCTGGGGTTTCTTATGGGTAATACATTGGAATCCCTACAGATCTTCACTGTATCCGTTCCACTACCAGGTTTACTGTTCTTTCTTTTGGGACATTGGTATACAGAACAACTGATCAATGAAAGCTCAAGTGAGTAAAAGATGCTGGATGAACGATTATGCACTGAGCTAGGAGGAAGGTCACTAAAGTTCATTTCTTTTTGCCTCGCGAATGTTTGCTCACCTCCGCAGGGGGTTTGATGAATCTTTTTCTCTGGAAAGCGTGCAGCCAATGACCTTTCTTTTATTTTTAACTTTGCAGCCCTCTTTTTATAGATCCTGGTGCTCATCAATGTCGTGTTTCACTGCTGGTTCTAAATGAAACAGGCTAAAATTATCCTTGCTATAAATTATACAAGGCCCTGATGCTTACAAAAAAAGGCAAATGATAAGCAATACACTTACTGGGGTGACTTTGTTTAAGACGCTGTACTATAAGCAAGTTTCAGTATTACATTTTTGTAGATCACAATACTTGTAGCTGCTATCAGGAGTTAGGGGCACGATGTATCACTGAATGTAAATATGCCGGGGGGTGGGGTCCACGCTTTGATTTACAGTGTATATCACACTTGCAATTTTAGCTATGTTAGCATTACCGATCATCCAGATTAAACAGTGTAACTTCCATGAAAGGTGGTGAAGCCTGTGTGTCTGTTATTAATTTCAATCAACACAGATTTATAACTGTACACATTTCACAGAGTGCACTGATAACAGCCAACACCTGCTAGGTTTTATGGTTATCCATTACATTTTTTGTTGGCCTTGTGGCGCCTAACAGGCAAACTTACAGAAAAACATTTTATAACGTGTTTCTTTCAAAACTGCCTATGGCCTACATATGCAGGTGTGTGGTAATTAAGATGTATGGGATTATTTCATGAGTTATAAAACATTTAATGTCTTTAATGATTCAAATATAATCCTGAGATCAGACCTAAGATAGGAAAATAAGTCAAGTCTCAATTAGGGTTAGGGTTAGATTTGGATAGCAATGTTACTGCCACATCTGGCAGTGTTTAGGTGCCATGCATACACGCAGAGCTGGCACATTTATTCAGTTTGTTGTAAACTGAGTTCAGATGTGTTTTTTTAAACTCATTTTAAAACAGTAGATACAAGAATTAGATACTACTGTAGCGCCAGTGGTTGAATCATATGACATATAACAGCTATCAGTGGAAAATACATTGGCACCAACCAATGCATTTTTAAATGCTGCCCTATAATTTGTTATTGTTTGACATTGATTGCGCCCATATTCTGTTGTTTATTTTGTGGAAAATATAAACACAGCATGCATTATTCAGTGGTGCTTTTTCAATATAGAAGTTAGCCACAATACGCTGTGTGAGAGAAACAATCACAATCCTCCTATAGCCAAACCCCAAACGAAATGCTCCGCGTAGCTGTGATGCACTACAGTTACATTGCACAATACTGCTCATTAAAAACCATATGATCTGATAAGTATATAAGAGGTAAGTTACCCAAGAAGACAATTTGTATTGCACATATTGAGTGCAGCTAAATATAGAATGTGTGTTACACAGACTGTTAAAAACAGCAATCTGTTGCCCTATCCAGATGCAAAATGAAATATGGTATTGCTAAATCCATTTTTTTTTAAATATATATTTTAACATTCGAATAAAGAGTATCATCTGAGGGTGAATGTGATACTGCACCCTCAATAAGCATCCATTTACCCTAAATGCAACACAATATTTCAATTAAAAAAATAAAAATAAAAAAAAT
Source organism: Polyodon spathula (assembly GCF_017654505.1). Taxonomy (NCBI): domain Eukaryota; kingdom Metazoa; phylum Chordata; class Actinopteri; order Acipenseriformes; family Polyodontidae; genus Polyodon; species Polyodon spathula. The sequence continues at coordinate 12,945,018 of NC_054559.1, forward strand.
AAATAATGAAAGCAAAAACAAAAAACAGACAAACAAACAATTCAACTAAAAAATATGGGTAGTGGGTGATTCCCCTGTGGATAAAAAAAGGCACATGAAAGAAAACCCCAAAAGAAACCAGTAGACAACGAATATGCAGAATTAGACTTGCTATGAAATCACGAACCTCTAGATAAAGGCATTACATCAGCTCATTCACTAGGTAAATAAATAAATAAATAAGGAAAAAGCATGTGGCAGGCGTGTTCCTGCACAGAACAATGGCGATAGTTTGAACGTCGTTTTGAACGTCGCCCTATTGTCCAGGACTAAGGGGGTTAGTCATCATCACGGAAACGTTTTCCTTTCCTTACATTACACCCAATTTACTTTCCATTGAAAAACAATCCTGTGTGATTTAATTTCCCTCTAGAGGTCAGTGTGGTGAATTAAAAACTGAAGGGCTGTGAGTAGGACTGCGAACATCAAAACGCTGAAACCTACAGGCGGGGAGCTTACAAACTACTCGCTTTACAGGAACTGCTCTGGTTGTGCAGCGGGTTTCATCAGAGCATTTCATTCTGAAAGAAGCACAATCAGACTAAACGACGCGAAACGCCACGGCTATAGTGAAAAGCTTCACTTCTGAGGAGTGTATGTCTCAAACGTTAAGTTTTTAGAATACGTATCAGAAGTAGCTTAGACAAATATATACATATATTTTTTTTTTAAGAAAATTGAGCGTGGAGTTTTCAGCTGCTGAGATATTAGCGCAGAACTAGGTAACACTGCGAGCATAGGTTTTTTTTTTTTTTTTTTTAACTGTAAAAGTACATTTCACCAGAGTAGTATTTTCCATTGAATATACGTTTTTTTTTAATGTAGCATTACGTATACTGTATATATAAACTTTTTAAATCGGGTGGATTGAAGACTACCATTGAGTCTGTGATGGAGCAGTGAAATGGAGGCGCTCGGAACATTTTGGTAAGTTCTAAAGAATAAGTGATGTCATACTGATTCAAAATGATGATATACCATGGGGGGGGGGGGAAATCCCAAAGATAGATTTTAAGTTTTCTTCATTGTTTTATTGAAGAAATCAAACGATGCTTCTAATTTATTTATTATTACTTTCCGCGATGCAACACTAAGGCCATGATTTAACTTTAAAAATAGCGTTTTTAATAACCGGTTTTGTAATCACATCAATGAAAATTAAAATCTATTATCTAGTTCCAGCCTACTGATGGGTGTGATTTTGCTAGTAATGTGCGAAGGTAAATCTACTAGTCAAGTTTGTGTTTCCGCTATAAAGAATTTCAATTGCAAACCTGCGTTTTATTTGACTAACGCCAGCCTCATACTAATGTGAAGTTAGATTATTTTGTTATGTGGATAGTATGTATGCGTCTCTGCCATGCAGTATGTTTTGTGTGATCAAGAAACTAATTCAAGTGACAGAACTTTTCATATGGAGAGATGAAAACCATAAATGTCCCAAGAAGGGGGGAAAAAAAAAGTCTGTGTATTGAGCTGGTAAAGTGAAGCATTAGGCTAAGTGCTATTCTCTGAACAGTGCAGTGAGAACAGTATTATAGGGTTTCATCATCCATAGCATAAGCACTGAATCATAAATTCGGAGGAAACAGGCCTGACACGTTTTTACACAATGTATTTCTCAGTCTCCATTGGTTTAAACAGTTAGTGAGATTTACATGTCGGTCGAATTGACTTTTTTTTTTTTTTTAAATAGCGTTTCGTTATCGAAGGGCTTAAACTGGTAGAATTTAATATACCCTGTTGCACAGCAGTTTGAGTCACTCCAGTTTTCAAGGTGAGCTTAATTAGACACTTTGTACAGGTAACTTGTAATTAAGGCTCACAGTAAAGATCTATTCAATTGGAGTACCAAACTAAGTCATAAAATAGACATTTTTGGGGTTCTGTTTCTTTCTCTTTATCATGTACAGTCCTATTTCGCCACAGCCTTTGCTATACCATTTAAATTCTGTTATTAGTGCATGGAATCAGACAGGACCTCAGTTTTAGCATCTTTTTCGTAAGACCCAATCAAGGGGCTCAGCTAGTTCATGACAGGATAGCCAGTCTACACATGGTCGAGTTCAATGGGCTGTCTGCCTGCTGGGTTTTTTTCTAATGCTGTTTTTTTTTTTTTTTTTTTTTCTGGTTTCAGACAACAGCAGGGTCCTCTGGCAGTTTGTGATTCTGGAAACTTGGCAGTGGCTCTTGAGTCTGCATCCTCAAGCAACACCAACCCACTCTCCCCTACCAAGTGTCTTTGGCCAGTCTGTTTACTGACTCTCAGTACCACAGCCATGCTACTGAAAGAATACCGGATCTGTATGCCTCTCACAGTGGAGGAGGTAAGGGATCTTATACATTTGATAGCTATGAGAATGTATTTGACTGTTTTACATTTCGCACAGTACTCATAAACCATGCATGGTTTGAGAACTGTGTAGAATGGACTTCATAAAAACCAGAACATCTCTGAACATGTTAATGGTATTTATTTGTTTGTTATACACATACTATACACATATTATAGTTCCTTTGACAGCTATGGACAGCATTTTTACACCACCTAGAATTTAAGGATTGAGGCTTGTGAACATAATGTAGAAACTACAAAATGATATCGCAGAAAGTTTACTGGAAGCCGTAATAGTAGTACAGTATTTCATGTTAAATTTCAAAATGTCACATTTTAAATTTTGCGTCAGTTTTTAGTTAAGTATGTGGAAAACTACAAAGCGGCATGTAATTCAATATGTTAACGTAACATTTTTGCAGCAGGTTTCATTCAATTTTATGAAGCTGCATTTGTTAATTTTAATAGGGTGATGCAAAATCTTTGGCCGTAGCTGTAGACTTGGGTACTTTGTTTAAAAAAAAAAAAAAAAAGAAAAAGAAAAAAAAATCATAACCTTGTATCCCACACAACCCCTTGTAGTGAAAATAAGTGTTACCTTGCTCAATGCCCACCAAACAGCTTTCCAGATTATGACCTATGGATGCAGGTTCAACCATCTATACCAGTATAAATATCAATGTATCGGTTTGTAGAGCTATATGTGCTATTCTGGTTTAAAAGGTTAGCAGTTGTTGTTTTTCATTCTCAGCCTTGCGTGAGCCAAGAGGGAGAGAAACCTTGCAGGCCCAAAGCCAACTTGGCAAGCAGTCTGTGATGCAAACACTGACTCCTCCCTGAGTCACTTCCTCTGGTTACTGTCCCTCTGGCTCTTCAGCTGTAGCAGCTACTGCTGCTGTGTGCTGCTTGTTCCAAAGAATACCCCCTACTGGACCTCCATGGGGGGGGGACCTGATCAAACCTTTGGGGGTCTGTTTCTGTGGGCCTTGATGGTAAAGGGAGCAGCTTGGCTAGGAGTTCATACTGCTGTTGGATTTGCACCCTTCTCTGGACATAATCTCTTATTCTTGTCATCACTCCTTCTCTAGTCTGAGCAGTTTATAATCAGCATAATAAATTGATAACTATTCTATAGGGTATTGACCAATACTTTCTCATTGCTGGGACAGGGTCAACGCTGTTGGCATAGAAAGTGCAAAGAACTTGGCTAAAAAGGGTTGATTTTTTTTAATGTTCTTTTTATCTGATAATAACGTCTGATATTTTGTGAATTCTAGTTACTTTTGTAATGTAATGTCATACCCATAAAACAGCTTTTCCTAAAACTGACTATGTTAAACCAGAAGGAATGTGCATTCCCAACAAAATTAAGTACATTTTTAATACTATTTTTATAACATTTTATACTATGTTTTTGAAATGATGTTATAACCTTCGCTCTAGGTTAATATGTAAAACTAACTGTGTGAATTAAGCAAATTCATACAATTCTCACAAAGTAAAGCAAGCAATGTCATGGATGAGAATGAGTTGGATAAACACAGAGTTTCAATTTTAAGTGCATCTTGGGTAGACATTACACAATTTGAGTTTGTTTCCTTTTAAAATAGTTTTTCATGCTGCTAGCAAAGCATGGATCTCTGTCTATTAGGATATCTTAGCCAACTTTTGCAAAGAACAAAGGGGGAAAAATGCCAATAAAACCTTCAAGAATAATTACCCCAAAAAAACACGTAACCGTATTGCTGTCCAAGACTAAAGGATAATATTATTAAACATTCTGGATAGCGCAGCGTTGTGATTATTTTTAGAGGTAATTGGATATACTGCCAATCTCACAATAACGCAGGTTAATAAGAGAGTTTTAGGAAAACTGTGAGCTATTGAATGATGTAGCCTGATCTTGGCCTAAAGCCTGCTGCACGGGTGAGAGGCATGCTTAGTCTTCACGCCTTGTCAGTCTTAGGACACCTTTTGAGCTATAAGTGGCAGTTGTTGTTGTGTTTTTTTTTAATGAACTCAGTGGTTGCAATTACAATTCTGTGCTGTTGCTCCCCAAGGAGTTGTACAGGTGTGGTTGGAAGCTGAGAAATATGTAAACGGTATTCATTAAGGTGTCAGATAATAGAACTGGAAAGCTGAGAATTGGGTATTTTAATACTGATTAAGGGGGCGGCCTTGGAGGGCTGTGGGCTGAGGGGTTGGAGCTCATTCTGCTTATTGTTGGAACAGGTTTTTTTGTAACGGAGGGATTAACGTACGGTCCTTATTGGTTAACAGTTTAGTCTAGTTTTGGCTTTGTGTACTGTACTGCATGCAATGTAAAATGTAATTGCTTTTATATTCAAATGCATACCCGATTTGTGCATACTGCACATAGCAGACCTTGAGTAATTTGATCGCACAGTTGAATGCACTGTCATTACCATGGAAACTGGCATCTCAAATACATTTAAATGTGATACAACCGTAATTGCCATATGCAGGAACCTGCAGTCAATAAATTAAGGTTAAATTAAAGGATACAGTTTGTTCTACCATGGGGAGGGATTTTGCTGCCAATATTTCCATCCCTGTAGTGATTAGTAGGAGCAGGTGATGGACCTGGAGAATGCATATTTTATGCACACTAAGTGGCTGACAGTTTTGCTGTGTTTTAAAACAACAAGCTGGGAATGTACAGTAGTAATGTTTATTAAGCAACAGGTTAGGAAATCACAATGGAAGCTTTTGGTGAGAGACGTTGCTCTTCCCTATGTGAAGTGGCATTGAAATGCATATAAGTACAGGTACTGTTGTGCACATGTCTTTAAACAATGGAACATGTAGGGCTGTGGCTATGACACTGCTCTGGCACATTGTCATAATAGACCAGGTCCTGCCTAATGTGGCCCAGCCCTGTATCTCAACAAACGTCAAACCCAACTTCCTGACTCTATGAACAAGCTGCGTTGCCATAGCCACATGTGAGTCATCACAGAAACCTTTCCCTCTTCTTGATCAGCCAAAAAAGCTCCAAGCATTACATTAATATCACAAAAAAGCATAAGGCTCTTGCTTACTTAAAAAAAAGAAAGAAAGAACATGGGTTCCTGTTCATGTGAAATGCAGATTTAAAAGCCAGCATGGCACATGCCTGTTCAAAAAAATATCAACCATCCAATGAGCTGATTCACCTGGACACGTAATCGGTCTTAGTTGACAGAGTGCTGCTCACATTTCTATTGCCTTTTTGTTGTTTCAGAGGTAATGCTCTCAGACCTTGTTTGGAAGGTACACAATAAATGGCTCTGACAGCCTACCTGCATAACAGGTAATAGAGTGTCTCCAGCAACTGGAGATGGATGATATGTAATTCTTCCAAATTGTCGTCATCTAAACTAGTTTTCCCCTATGAAATGAACAACCCCTACATGTCCCATTCATTGAAGTAATGCATTTTTAAACCTGGACAATAATGTCCACATATTTTGACACCTGTGGCATTTTCTTTCCATAGCAGTCTATAATTGTAATAAATACAGTGTGCGTATGTATATTCGGCAGAAAATAAAACTACAACCAATCAGAATTCTGACACTTACTGTAAGAGTAATGATAAGCCATATAAAAGCTGTCTCAGCAGTGTTGAAGGATAGATTGATTTAAACTTTTAGTTGTTGCATAGGTGTGGGGGTCAGTTACACTGCACTGTAATACTGCTCAAGAGTGTTTTCCCTTTAGTTTTTTCTTTTAAATAGTCCGATGTTGTTTAA